>NC_133512.1:128394705-128696764 GCF_049354715.1 Callithrix jacchus
GAAATTCTTTCAAGAATGATGTGACTTGCCTCCTTCAAAGTTGATTATCTAGGCCTTTTCTTGGTCACACAAACTAAACTCTCATTTTTTCCCATGCAATTTAATTTTGTTCATTTATTTTTTTTTCAACTTTTTCTTAAAGCATCATTGAATCTAATGAAAGAGACTAGTACACTTATATACATATTTAGATATAAGATACGATTTGAATGCTCTAGGGCTATGCTTGAAAGATGTTTTTTTTCCCCAAAAACTTCTCTGCTACATTATATAATTTTTTTCGGGAGTACGCTATAGATTTTCAATTATTTCTAAAACTTCATACTTAAATGCACCTGTTATTAATTACTGTCTACTCTTCTCTCTCCTGTTTTGACATTTCATTCCTTCAATAGCAATAAATTGGTTGTCGCTCCTTTACCTATTTGCTATTTCTTCTCTCTGTGACTTCGCAAGTGGCCATGAGTGGCTTTACCCTTCTTTTCATCTGACTGACTTGTAGTCAGCCAAGTCAGACTAAGCTCAGGTTTCACCACAGCAAGGAGCCTACCCTGATCTAGACTTGTGTTAGACACCTCCCTCCCTGCTATTATAATGTGCTCTCTCATATTTTCCAGGGTAAAAACACTTAGTAGCATGAATATTCTCATGTTTTCCACCAGATAGTGGATCTCCTTGAAGATAAGGTCATGGATTAACTATACATGTAGCACCAGTGTTTCGATCACATTACACTCAGTAACACTATGTGGAAGAGAAATCAATTAATAGATGAGTAACTGTATGTCTAGATGAATTAATAAATAAATGCAGAACGGCCATGGGTTGATTGTCTATACTTCAACCCATTCTCTTAGTAAGTGGTGCTAAGAGCCATATTTTAAGGTAGTTTTTTTTGTCATTTTCTGAAACACTCCACTATATAATTTAAAATAACACTTTTCATTTGGTTTGCATGTTTTTGCAAAAAGACACTATAATTCATTCATATAAAAATCATCAGTTTTTCTGATGTTCCACATCACTTGGATAAACCTGAGCTAATTTCCAGCTGCCAGATGTATTATACTAACAGATATTTATATGTACTGTCATGGATCATAATTGTTTCAGAGAAAGACCTACAATTTTGATTAATGTCATCTATTGATTGGAGACATGTGCTCAATGTAAATATGTGTCTGTTCATACCCAAATGGTAGGCAGACAAGTTACCTTTGTCCTAAAATCATTGCAATGAGTGATTTTCAGAACTCTGTATTTGTTTGAAAATAACTGATGATTTTGAAACTTTCCGGACATTGTATATATTTAGAATGCCAACTTTTTTTCTTTTTAGTAAAGCAATGTGAACACACGCCACCCTTCTTTCTGAAACAAAAGAAAGTACAGTTTTAATTCACCTTGTTCATGGACTTAAAACAGCTTACTGCAAAAAAAAAAAAAAATGTTGATTATTGCTTTGCACCATTGTAGCCTTATTTGTTTTATTACACAGCTTGAGATGGTTTCACACCAAATTAAAAATGTAGGTTATTCAAAGGATTAAGGTTGCTAGTTCAGCCTGAAGAATGATTTAACTGTAAACAATTTTTCATAAGGGTGATAATTATATATACTATCCTTTCAAAAGAATTTTTAATTAAAATGTTAAAAATAAACCTAGAATGTCAATGGAACTTTTGACTACACAATGGAACTTTTAAGACAGTAACTGTTAGTGACTTACAAAGTACTTAAAGATTTCAATGTCATAGAGCTTCCCAAAATGCATGCTACAGATTACCACTAATTTACTCGGATATTAATGTGCAATATTTAAATAGTCATTCAAAAATCAAATAAATTTTGAAACATTTAAACTATTATATGAGTTTCATTAATGCAAAAGTTCTCAAAGTCGTTATATGCAATATAAAATTGAAAACAGCTGTCATTAAGGGTATCAATGAGAATAAAAATATTTGACACTATTCAATCATCAATTTACTTTACTCTTTTGCTCTACTTAACATTGGAATTAGTCTCTTTTATTTTCCAGATTCAAGTTATTTATTTAATTACTGAAGAGACAGTACATTCACAAACATCAAATAAAAACGTACAATCAAGTATAAAGTAAAAAGCTTCCTTCAAACAACTTCCTACTTTTATCAACTCTTCCCAAATAGATATTCAATGTCAGTAGTATCCAGTTTAACCTTCCACTTTCTTTATGCATAGACTAGTATATATATATATGTTTTATACCAAGATTAGCAGATAAATACATAGATTAGAATACTCAAACACACCTTGTCCTTTTATTTTGAATGCATAAATTTTCTTTATGTGTTGTCACTTTATTTATGCATGTATGCACAGTGTGTGTGTGTGTGTGTGTGTGTATGTATGTATATATTGCCTGTTTTTCACCAAGATTAGCACACAAGTATATAGATTAGAACATTCAAACACACCTGTCCTTTTACTTAATGGAACAATCTAGAAATATTTCCAAATTAGTACATAGATAGCATTCTTGTTCTTTTTCTTTTTTAGCAGCTGTATAGAATTCAGTTCTGTAGATGTAATATTTTCATCTAGAGTTGAATATTAAATTGTTTATAAAATATTTATACCACAGACAATATAAATATTTGTATTTATAATGACTTTGAGAACTTCTGCATTAGTGAAATGCATATAAATACTTTGCAACCATGCTGGTATACTTGAGTGATGACTTTACCAATGTAAAATTTCCAAGCAAGAAAGTATTATATTAAGATTTTGATAGATTTTATTAAATTGTCACTCATAGACATTACACCAAAAATGCCATATTAGAAGCATGGCCAATAGAAGATGATGCCACTTTTTTTTTTCAATTAATAGCTGAGAAATACTTTCTTGGTGTTATTTTAATATGTATTTAACTTAATCTGAGCATAGTTGAATATATTTCCATAGGTTAAAGAGTCATTTGTATTTCTTGTTCTGTATTTTTCATGTTTTGTCCATTTCTCTATTAGATTTATTTTCATGTTTTATTAAACTTTGGTGGACTTTTTTATATATTACAGAAATATATATATAGAAAGAATTGTCTTTCTCATTAAACCTATTCTGTTATTTAATTATTTTAGTTTACTATAGATAAAAAGTGGAGCTTTTCCTTCATATTTACTTTTCAATTTTCTTAAGTTTCTTATGATTTATGGTAGATTTTTATAGAAATTCTCTTATATAGTTATATTAACATAACAAATGATCATAGTTATGATTGTGTTATAATTATTTTACATCACTTAAGCTAATATTATGGCATATTAATAAAGATGCTATATTTATGGCTATAATATATCACATTATTTTAGTTATATAACATCCATTAATTATATCTTTAATAAAATAATTTTACTCCTTCACATTTTTTTGACTTAAGACCCAGAAACAATGTTAAATAATAGTTTTGAAAGTTGGAAGATGGATCTTATACTTTTCCATGCCTTAGAAATGACCACATAATTTCCCACTTAGATATATAGTAATATGGAGAGCTATATTAATAGATTCCGAGAATTCAAACATTTTGTGGCTCCTTGTATAGATTTTAATTAGTCATGGCACATTATATTTAAGGTATTATTATAAATAATAGTTGTTATTAATTTATAACTTTTGCCTGACAATTCTCTAACTTCTTTTATAATTGTACTCTTCCAGAGCTTTTTCTGATGCTTCTGATTTTTATTCATCCATATGACCTCAGGTTAATTGTAGATGTTTTCTCAGCTCTAATTTGCATTTTCTGTAACCTGCCAGCTATAGTATCCTGCTTGTTTTGATATGTTCTGTTTTTAAGTTTGATGTTAGTTTTTAAATTCTTCATTTTTATTTTTGGTTACATTTAAGAAGTGAAGAAAATGTATTTCTTACTTTAAGTTCTCTTTCAAGTGGATTCTAAACCACAGTTTCCCTTCTTTCTTGTGGCTGGCTCTCCAACTTGCTTGTCGAATTACCTTTCCTTATCTAGCCAGTAACTGTGAGAGTTCCGCTAGCTTTGTTTATCAGCCTCCTCCTCTCTTTATTATGTATTCTCTTCCTAGGCATTAACATGCTTTGGGGGGAGTACTCACAAATTTGTAACTCCAAGTCTACATTCTCCTAAACTTTTCAGACATATATAGGAATTTTTTGATATAACCAAAACTGATCTCATCATCTTATTCCCCTACATCAAGTGTAGAGGAGAGACTTTCGGTTGATCCTCTGATTCCTGTTTCCTAATGTTCATGCCCTTCTGTGTTTTTTCCAAGTTGAATATGGGTGAAGCTTGCTTCTAATCAATAGAACACAACACAAGTAACATAATGTACATGATCTTGTGTGAAAGTTTATGTCAGGTTAGATGTAGTACCCATCTTGTTAGCAAACTATCTTTCCCTTGCTGGTTTTTGGAAGTAAGCAGCCATTCTGGGAAGGAACTGAGCGTGACCTCTAGCTGATAGCTGATAGGAAACTGAGGCCCTCAATAGATAGCCATAGAGAAATTTAAAACTAACAGCCACTGAGCAAAAATGTTAATTATTTTGTAGCCAAAGCTTGGATGATACCAAAGCCCCCACCAACACTTACTGGAGCTTTGTGAGCTTCTAAAGCAGAGGACCCAGCTATATCATGACCAGATTATTAACACAAAAACTGAAATAATATGTGTCTTTTTTTTAGCCACTAAGTCTGTGTAATAGATAAAGTTATGTAATCAGCACAGTAGATAACTCAAGTGCCAGGGATTTTTCCAGATCTCCTATTTCAGTGAGCTTACTCTTCCTCAGTCAGTTATGCAAGCCAGTGACCTAAGATGCTTCCTCATTATTCTCTACATGCTTTGCTCTGCATTTATTCTATCACCTAAGTGTGCAATAAGTCTATTTAATCTCCATCACTAAAAGCACAGGCCAACCTCAGAACATTTGTGACCTTGTTCTCTTTAGACTAGTTTATTCAGGGTATCTCTAGTTTAGCTCCAACCTTTTTTCTGCACCCAGGATGTTAGTAACACGAGAATAGAATCACTTCATTGCCTCCTCTAAACATTTCATGAATGGCTTTCCTTCTTCAACAACAGCTCAATCTTTAATTGACTCATAGGCTTTGAAAGCCTGGTTCTTCATCACTCCTATTGTCTAAAATACTTTCTTTGCCTTTGATGTATAGGTCTGCTTTCTGTCACTAGCCGCTGCTTATGTTTTTGTTCACTAGAAACATCTTTGTTCCTGCTTTTGCTAGTTAAATATTGTACATCCATTTAATCTTTCAATTTTCACTTCCTTTGTTGGCTTCACAGGCTAATAAGAACCTCATAATATGAAGTACCTTTTGTCGATATGATATTTTACAACTGCTGTTTTAAACACTTATCTTCGTAATTGCTTTATGAATTCCCTTGATGAGACATATCAATTGACTCTCCAAGGCAGTCTTAGGTCACACAATAGAGTGTTATGTAAATGTACATTAAATGACTGAAGCCTGGTGATTTCCAAATGCATTTAATTTGGAAACCCTCACTTTGAGGTCAAACAGCTTACAGGACTACATTTCTGACAAGTAAGCTTTGGGAATTATTGACTAGAAGAGCAAAACTAAAAAGGAAACTTTAAGGTTGAGTTGAATTCCTTCACTGGGCAGATGACAGAACTGGTGCCAGGAAAAGTTAAGGGCTTGGACAAACCCTCAAAACAAGGACTTGACAGAGCTGAAAGTAGAATAGGAATGTCTTTACTAGTCTTAGTTTTATATTTATGTTGCTATGGAATAAAAAGTTAAACTTCTATACTTTTTTTAAATGTTAGAATTTTCACACAATGAAACTGTGTTATGAATTAGAAGAAAATAGGCAAAGCTCTGTGATCATAGTTTAAAAAAACTTTTAAAAAGACAGTTGAGGAGATAGATGCATTATGAAAAAAATCCATTACATAAAAAAGACTTCATTTAAATGCATTTCCAGAACAAAATGCAAATTATCTTTGTAGGAATAAAAATAACTTTTTCCCCCCATCTGATGCCTACCATTCTATCTTAATCATCACTACTGTTTCCTACTAAGAGTGGGAAATCAATTCATTTTTCCCGTTTATTTTTACCTTTCACTGTGATGGGTCAGTGGGGCCTTCCACGTGGTCTTCAGAATCACACTTAGAAAACATTCTTGAAACAAATCCTATGTGGCTCAGGATATATTTTGTAGCATGTAACGACAATCAAGTTAGAAGAAATTTCAGCTTTCTAAATTATTTACAGTATTAATTTTAGTGTTCTGAAGCCAAATTTGTTTACATAAAAATGGAGACTATTTTTAATTGCCTGAAAAATTGGTTAGTGTTTATGTGAAAAATAATTGGCCCTAACAATAATTCAAGATCATTAGATAACTGTGCCATCCATTGATTTCATTTGGCTATGCTGACCTATTTTGAGCTCTGGAAGCAAACTGGGCATGTTTTCATCAACCCCACTTGACTTGTGCAAAGTTCATTATGGATTTAGAAACAGATGGGCTGCTTATAACATCCAAAAATATCTGATGTTCTGGTTATATCTACTTTCATAATGTGAAATTTTTTAAGTTGAGAGGAGGAAAAATAATCCTTAAAATGAGGTTTTCTAATCTATACAAACACCCAAGTACACAAAGGTAGACGTGTTATACACATAAACATTTGATATAAATATATTTATATACAACACATAAATGACAATATTAGGTGACAGACAGTACATTCTTCTAGATTTTTGCTAAAATATTCTTAATGTGAAGATTGCAATTTCCTCAGGTTTACATATTTTTAGTAAAATACCTGCGAGACTTTCATTGCTCTCTCCCAGGAAGTATAAATGGCAGATACAGGCTATAGGCCGGTGGAGGATATAAGGTCAATAGTCACTGAGAGTTTTAGAATTATAATTGTTACCTTGGAGATGAGACTTGAAAGTGAGTTTTGTATAATAAAACAACCTAATGGCATTACTACTGGTGCTAAGTAACAGAGTATTTTTTGTAATTATGAAATTGATAATAATATAGATTGATTACTTTTTAAAGTCAGATAATATGCTGCATTACTAAAACTCTTTTGATAGGATGCAAGAATTATCCAAAGGAAGTAGAGAGCTTTGTGTTTACTGTTCTTTCGGCCAGTAGAGTTTCCCACAGAAATGTATAAAATAACTTCTCATGCAATACTTGCCTTCTGTCAGGGAATCTTAATGTTTTTCACAATTAGTAAAGATGGTACTTACACATTTTCTAAATTTTTTAGGACTTGGAGTAGTAATTTACATTAAAATAGCTTAATAGTGAACTCTTTAAAGCAGTGCTACTTACTTGTTAATTGAAATAGGATTTCATCCAATGGCAAAAAGGAGCTACTCGAATATGGAAGAGAAAGCACTTTGTTTGGCCCAGAGGGATTCATTGGTAAATTCCACCAAACATTTAAGGAAAACACACCAATTTTTACAATCTTTTGCAGAAGATAGGAGCAGTGGTAATATTCCCTAATTCATTATAAGAGATGAACATTATCCTAATTTTCTCCCTTTCTTTGTAGTTGACTCACCATCTCCCCTGTGTTACCTTCCCTTATCTAGCTAGTAAATGTTGGAGTTCCTTTAGGTTTATTTCTGAACCTTCCTCTCTCTTTGTCATATATTCTCTTCCTGGATATTAACATGCTTTGAAGGGTGTAATCACAAATTATAGCTCTAAAGCAATATCTCCCTGGATTTTTCAGACATATATTGGATACAAGACAAAGACATTTTAAGTAAAAGAATAAAACTACAGACCAATATATCTCATAAATATATAAGCAAAAACCCTCAAAAAATTAGCAAATCAAATCCAACAATATCCAAACATTATTAATTATGATCAAATAGGATTTATTCCTGGTATGCACGGTTAGTCTGTCATCTGAAAGTTAATTAATGTAATAAGCACATCAATAGGTTAAGGAAAAAAAATCATAAGATTAAATCAATAAATGCAAAAAGAATTTGAAAAAATTAAACAACTTTTTATGATAAAACCTTTGAATAAACCATGAATAAAAGAGAACTTCTTCAATTTCTTAAAGAATAGCTATGAGAAACCTAAAGCCAATATGCTCAAAAATAAGAAACTAGATGGCTTCCTACTAAGATCAGAAAAAAATCAGGAATGTCCCCTTTACCATTCATTTTCAAAATCTTACTGGAAATCCTAGCTAACACAAGAAAATAAGAAAAGAAAGAAAGAAATACAAATTGGGAAAGAAGCAATCAATCTATTCTTATTTCCGAGGAAATAATTCTTTACATAGAAAATTCCAAAGAATAGACAAAAAAAAAAATCCTGCAACTAATAAGCAATTATGGCAAGGTTGCTATAAAAAATTTCTTTAATATATTAGCAATAAACAATTGAAATTTGAAAATAAAAAAATACTATATTAGCAACATAAAAGGAAATATCTAGGTATAAATCTAACAAAATACATATAAAATTTATATAAAGAAAGGTACAAATACTGATAAAAGAAATCAAATAACTAAATATATGCAGAGATGTTTCATATTCATAGATAAGAAAACTCAATATTGTCATGATGGAAGTTTTTCCCAATGTAATCTGTGGATACAATAAAATCTCAATCAATATCCTAGCAAGCTATTCTGCAGATATTTAAAAAAAATGATTCTAAAGTTTATATGGAGATGCAAAACAACCAGAAGAAACAACACAATATTGAAGGAGAAGAACAACAATGGAAGAGTGATGCTAACCAACTTCAAGTCTTAAAATAAAACTAAAGTAATAAAAGCAATGTGGCATTGGTGCAAAACTAGACAAATAACTCAATGGAATTAGTCAAGATATAGGGACACACAAATCCAGTCAACTGATCTTTGACAAAAGAGCAAAGGCAATACAATGGAGAAAAGATAGAAAGGTAGTCAATAATTGGTGTTGGGACAACTGGGCATAACATAGTAAAAAATCCAGATGCCTTTGAGTTTGGCAATGTATTTTTAGATACACACTGAGGGCATAATCTATGAAACAAAGAATTGATGAATTGGATTTCAGTAAAATTAAAAATCCTGCCCTGGGAAAACACTGTCAAGAAAATGAGTAGACAATTCACAGATTATGAAAAAATATTTTCTTTTCTGTTTTTTCTTTTGTTATTAAGGAGCAGAGAATTTAATAGGCATGAAAGAAGACAGAAGAAAGAAGGAAGAAGCTCCCCTGTACAGAGACAGAGGGAGGGGGGCTCCAAAGCCAAGAGAGAAGACTCCACAGAAAATATTTTTAAGGATATATCTAATAAATGACAATTATCCAAGATACATTAATACAAATACCAAAACTCAACAATGAGAAAAATCCCAATTTATAAATGGACAAAAGATATAAACAGACATCTTGCCAAAGAATATACACAGATGGCAATTAAGTATGTGAAATAATGATCAACAACATATTGTGGTATATACTGAATGTATGTGTCCCAATATGTCCTATTTTGAAAAACCTAACCCCCAATGCATGGTATTAGGAGGTGGCATTTGGAAAATTATTAGGTCACTAGTGTGGAGTCCTCCCTCAATCATGGGATTAGTGCCCTAATAAAAAAGATGCAAGGGCTTTTTGTTCCTTCTAGTATGTAAGGACACAGAGATAAGACAGCCACCTATAAACAAAGAAATGGGTTCCCATGAGACAGCAGATCTTTAGGAGCCTTGATCTCAGACTTCCCAACCTTCAAAACTGAGAACTAAATGCTTATTGTTTAAACCACCTACTCTATGGTATTGTTGTTTTTGTTACAGCAACCCAAATAACTAAGAAATACTTTATTAAGGAAATCCAAATTAAAATAATAAGATACCAATATTACCTATTGGAATGACTAAAATCTAAAACACTGACCTTACCAAATACTAACAAGGATGTGGAGCAACACGAGCTCTCATTCTTTGCTAGGCAGATGCAAAGTGATACAGCCACTTTGTTAAACAGTTTGGAAGTTTTTTACAAAACTAAACATAGTCTTACCATAGGATCCAACAATTGCACCCCTTGATATTTAATTAAATGAGTTGAAAATGTCTGTCCATGCAATATCCTTCACATAGATGTTTACAGTGGGTTTATTCAGAATTGGAAAAACTTGGAAGCAACAAAAATGTCCTTCAACAGAGGAATGGATAAGTAAACTGTGATACATCTATACAATGAAATATCATTCAGTTCTAAAAAGAAATGAGATAGGAAGCCACAAAATGGTGAGGAATAACCTTAAATGCATATCATTAAGTGAAAGAAAGATATCTTAGAAGGTAGCATACTGTGTGATTCCAAATATTTGACATTCTGGAAAGGACAAAATCATGGAGACAGTTAAAAAAGAATCAATGCTTGCAAAGAGTTTAGGGGGACAGTGGGATGAATAGGTGGAGCACAAGGAAATTTTAGGGCAGCTAAACTATTTTGTATGATACTATAATGGTAGATACATAAATTACACATTTGTCAAAATTCCTAGAATGTAAAACATACAGAGTGAACCCCACTTTTTAACTATGGACTTTGGTTGATAATCAGGTGTTACTTTTGTTTCAGCAGTCATAATCAATGTACCATGAAGGTATGGGGTGTTGACGGCTTGGCAGGTTGAGTACGGTTGGGTAGAGTGTACATGGGGACTGCCTGCACTTTCTGTCCAATTTTGCTGTGAACCTGTAACTGCTTAAAATACAGAGTCTATTAATTTTTTTAAAAAGCAATTAATGTGTTGTTCCTCTACAGAGGTAGATAGAATGAAACATTTTGAGATTCACAACTTAACATGAATCATACGTTTTTTACAATTCTTTTTTTGGTAATCTTGCCACAACTTGTTGGTGTTTTCTTTTGGATGAACTGGATCTGCCTGTTGATCCATGCTCATGAACAGTCCTTTCCTGCTATCCATCCCTTTTCTTCTACTGTATCCAATATATCTCTAAAAATATAATTTGTTTTTTGGGAACATAAAATTGCTTAGAATACTAAAGTAGAAACATGTATAATTATTGATATTGTACTGTATCTTTTCTGCTCTATAATAATTTTTAACCCTACTCCAATACCTAAAACTTTTAGAGATGGATATAACATACCTTTTATATAACATAGTCTCTTTGCTGACTGATATTCAACACCTATAACTTCTCAGTTTCCAAAAGTGGAAAACTGAATGCTTAATAATTTATATTTTTATTAAAACATTTAAATTATTTTTGTCATGAAAAAATTTTGAGCTCTTTGTTCTTTATATAAAATAGCAATGATTTTAAAGCTTATGGCCTTCATTTTAAACATCTGCACAGTTGAATGTATCTAATATACAATCTTTGTTAAGTTGGGAATTATGAAGTGGGCCCGATTGGAGAAGACAACCTTTCCATTTTAAATTTTTGTATAAATCACCACTTTTTTGCAACAGCTGAGCTTGCAGAACAAAAATGAGTCAGTCAGATGTTTATTTCATGGAACATGATTATAGAAATTGCACCTGCCATGCCATAGGGATGACTTTTAAAGGCAATTGGCTAATTTTCATATCTAATAGAAATTATACAAGGCATTATTGGAACATGATTTTGGTATAGTAGCCGGTTTTCACTTCCGCATTTCTTGGCCATCTAAAGTTGAATATTCAACATAGAGATGATTACTCTTTTAATAGATAATACAAATATAAGAGATGTAATAAATAAATTATATTTTTTTCCAAGTAAAAATACAGTTCACAGAAAATGAGAGTATTTGAAAACCTATAGTCTTGTGGAGAGACAATAGCCAACAGAGATTATGAGCATAGAGTCTAGAGCCAAACTACTTGAAGTGAGATAAGATGTCATTTACTAGCTTTGTGGTCTGAGGAAGTCATTTAAATTCTCTGTGCCTCAATTTCTTTTTTGTAAAAGAAGGAAAATTATGCCATCTATTTTAAAACTTAATTATAGGATTAAATAGACTATAATTTGCCTAACATATTGCAAGTAGTCCTGATGATATCAATGATGATGATAAAGAAAAAGATTATAATTATATATGTCAATTTATTAATGTATAAGGTACTTGTTTATTACTTAGAGGTAGGTATGGAGCAGCCACTTTCAGAGACATAACTTATGTGCTTATAAATAGAGTAAAATATGATCAATTGGACAAGGGGGAAAAGTCTAAGTTAATTTTTCTGAGAAAATTATGTCATTTCTTTTAATTACCTATTTTTCTATGCATGCACTTCAATTCACAAAAACACACAAAAAATCATTCATTACTTCTTTCATTCAAATCTACTCGAAGGAAATAATGATGTAGAGCAACCAATAATCAGAGATATTTGGTGTATTATTTCAATTCTCAGTTTCTATTTTTTATTTCCTATTTTTCTCAATTTTATTTTTACTTTGAGGCTTATAAGTTCTTATAGGAAATAAATAAGATGACCTGTGTATAACACTTAACCTTGTTTTGGTTCTTTTGGAAGACATTGTGAGGGCATGACTTGTAGTAAAAATTAAAAAAAAAATTATTTAAGTTACCATGAGGATTTTGGAGAGGTTGAAAATTTTTTTCTTTAAGATATTAAACATAGAATTACAACTGTCTCTGGCACATAGTGATAAGATTTTAGTACCTTTATTTACTTATTTTATCTTGACAGCAATCACAAGGTTTCTAAATTAGTGGCAAACTAAATATTTACTCACAAAAATGTTTTGGCACTGGTTTCCCATGTTCCATTTCTCCAGCAAGTGACATATTAGGGCAGATGTCAACCTCCATGTACTACAGGATAGGAGCCCTGAATTATGAACTTCAGCACTTTCATAGGGATGGTTTATAATGTTCCTCTTCTTGTGAGAGAGGCAGAGAATTTTTTTCTCTGTAACATAATCATATTACTTCTGGAAAGAGAGAAGGAAGTTCTTTAGGCTGTTACAGCACTTTGTATTGCAAGGAAATGAAACTGAGATGGTGATGATTAGTACTAGTAGTAGTATCATCCCTTGAAATGTGAACAAATGGCTCCAGGGAAGAATTATCTTTAAATCTGCTTGGAATATTTCAGTCTTTCACTTCCAAGGCTTGCTTATTATTCATTTATCCTTTAACTCAGGTTCCCAATAATTTTTGCTCAGAAAGCTTTGACCATGGAGAAACATAAAAATAGTTACATTGTTTCCTGATTCATAGAGGTACTCAGTAATGGCTGAATGATTAGAGAACTGAAGGCTGGGACAAACACCTGTGCTACTGCAGAATAAATGAAGAACATAATGTATCTATACATGGATGAGGCTTTCCTCAGTCTGGTCCGGACCTGTTACATTAATGGCATTTTCTACTAACGTTCCACCTCTTCCATGTGCCAGCTTGCCAATAGTTCGTGGCTCAATACGTTACAGCTAATAGTTCCTTGGTTTTCTCATTTTTTCCCAGGCAATGCTATATATTTCAATCCCATTCAAAGTTTACCTCCTCTGTGAATTCCTTCCAGATTTTTCCAAGGTAAAAGTGTTGGCCCTTCCTTTGCTTTCCTACAGTACTCTGGTTAAATAGTAGTGAATCTTTTTTTTTTTTTTT
The DNA here is from genome assembly GCF_049354715.1 of Callithrix jacchus. NCBI lineage: Eukaryota > Metazoa > Chordata > Mammalia > Primates > Cebidae > Callithrix > Callithrix jacchus. The sequence goes on from NC_133512.1 coordinate 128,408,384, forward strand.
TTTTTTTTGAGATGGAGTTTCGCTCTTGTTACCCAGGCTGGAGTGCAGTGGTGTGATCTAGGCTCACTGCAACCTCCGCATCCTGGGTTCAGGCACTTCTCCTGCCTCAGCCTCCTGAGTAGCTGGGATTACAGGCACGCACCACCATGCCCAGCTAATTTTTTGTATTTTTAGAAGAGATGGGGTTTCACCATGTTGACCAGAATGGTCTTGATCTCTTGACCTCGTGATCCACCCGCATTGGCCTCCCAAAGTGCTGGGATTACAGGCGTGAGCCACCGCGCCAGACCCTAGTGAATCTTTTAGACAAGAGATTGTGAGATTACTTATTACTTATTACTGTTACTACTTTATGGGTTTAAATTTAAATTTTACTCATAAAATGGTCCTGATATGTAAAATTAATGGTATTTTCTAAAAATGTGCAATAAAAAGCACCACAAACACAAGAGCATACCTTCTCCCACACAATGTATGTTAATTTCTAAACATGTTTACAACTCAAATATTATCAATGTGGCTGTAACTTCTTTGGTACTGCTAAGCAAGTTCCAAACCATCCTTAGAAAATCTCATGGAGAGTATAAAAGCCAGATCAGTGATTCACAACCGGTATGTACACTGCCCTCTGTAGTCATTCATTCGTGTTAAAATGGTATAAAATATTAAAAGGCATAATCACAAAACTTCAAACAATTGTTTTTGTATCTTCTTGGTATTTAGTTTTACCTGATGAACAACATTTTGTTGTGTGTGTTGGAAAACTCATTCTATTGTATTTTAAGCATCTGATTACTTGTCTGACTCAACTCCACGGGTATTTTTTTGTTTGTTTGCTGTACTTTGTTTTTTTATTGTAAAATGTAAAATATAGAAGAGTGCATGAAATATAAATGTGACTTTAAAAAAATAAAATTATCAACCATGTCACCAAATGTAAAAAACAAAACATACCACATATCAGTTTGCTCTCAATTTCTGTAGCGTTAATACATGTTTATCTTATTAGTTTATCTCATCTTCTAAAGAGCCTAGCAGTGTATTATTATAAAAATAGATAAACAAACCAATAAAACAGTAAAGAGTGTCAAGAAATAGACCAATACATGTAAAGTCACATACATGATTTATGTTGACAGCATCAGTACAATTTAGTGATTAATATGATGGCTTAAATTTAAAAGTCTGGGGCCAACTATATAGTCATAAGGAAAAAATGTAATTTTAACAGTTTTCTCACATCAAACTCAAATAACTTCAAACAGATAAATAAGACCTGGCATGGTGGCTCTTGCCTGAAATCCCAGCATTTTGGGCTGCTGAGGCTGGTGGATCATGAGGCCAGGAGACGAAGAGCAGCCTAGCCAAAAGCGTGACACCACATCTCTACTAAAAATCAAAATTAAAAAAAAATAGCTGAGCATGCATGTACCTGTAATTCCAGCTACTTGGGAGGCTGAGGCACATGAATTGCCTGAACCCAGGAGGCGGAGGTTGCAGTGAACTGAGACTGTACCACTGCACTCCAGCCTGGGTGACGGAGTGATACTCTTTATCAACAACAACAACAAAGGATTATGAGCATAAAGGTGATTTCTTTAAAAATATAGATAAAAACATAAGAAACCTGTTTATGATCTTAGAATAGGCATGTCAAAGAGAATTCATATAGTAATAACTTTTAAAAAGTATTTAGAAATTAAACATGAAAAGTTGAACAGGTACCTCACAAATACACCAAAAAAAAAAAAAAACCCAAGATCATTAGTCGTGACAGGAGTGCAGGCCAAATCCACACACATGCAAAAATACTACCATGCATCTACCAAAAGAGTTAAAATAAAGAAACAAACCACATCAAGTATCAACCAAAAATATATAGACCAAATGAAACATATACATTGCTCGTACCACTGTAAATTGAAACAACTACTTGGGAAAACTTTGTCAATAATACTAGGTCAACTTTAGTATACATTAACAAAAAGTTTTCCCAATTAGTTGTTTACATTTACAGTGGTACCAGCAATATATGTGTTTGAGTTGGTCTACATCCTTGCTGGAAACTCAGTGTGGTTTTTCATGCAGCCCATTATCCCAAACTTCCATTCTTCATGTATATTCAATGAAAATTACTGTTTATAATCAAGAAGAAGAACATAAGACAATGTGTGTAAGAGGACTATTTAAAACAAACAAACAAAAAAACCCTAAAATCAATCCAGATGTCAAGCAAGAGTAGTGTGTATAATACATAATGGTAAATGAAAAGGAATGTAATGAACAATGCAAAAGACCAAGTCTCTTCTACAAAACCCAGCATGGATGATTCTTACAGGCATAATTTTGACTAAAAACAAGATGAGGCAAAAAGATTATATGGCATAATGTCATTTAAATAAAACTCTCTGTAGTGATAGTGATCATGTTTGTGAGGAGAGTTGATTAGGAAGGGCTATCTTACCAGTAATGTATGAGAGGGAACATTTGGGACTGGAAATAATATAAATGTTGATATGAGAGATAATTGCATGTACTTATAAAAATGAAAAAAATTAGCTAAATTCTTATTAAAATTGACCTATAACCCTAAAATGTGTGCATTTTAATATGGCTAAGTCTTACCTTAAAAAAAGAAAAAACATTTTCTTATCGGTGTTTGACTTTTTACTATCTAAATTAAGAATCACATTATCACATGATATTCATTACAGAAATGTTCTGGGAGTGCATTGGCTTTATAGATCAATTTAGAAGGAATTGACATCTGTACAATATTAAGTCTCCTAATCCCAGAATAAGGTATATATTTTCTTTTGATAAAGTCTTGTCATTTCTCTCAAAAGTATCATATTTATATATAGAGAGTTTTCAAATATTATCTTAGATTTATGTTTTATAATTGTTCTTTTTGATATTATTACAAAAAGCATCTTCTGTTTGCAGCTGAAAATTTTTATTGCTCTGTATTGGACCTTGTAATAAATAATAAAATTTTCAATTCATGTTTATACAATTGGAAGAAAAGGTAATGTAAAAGTCAGTTCCTACCTCTAAAGTTTCACTAACTCTAAATTGGTTCATTAACCTCTAATATATAAATATAAATACATTTTCATAAAATTTGTAACTCAAATATTTTAATTTTCCTAAAAATATAGCAACCATTTATAACCATAGCAAACATTTATTGTTTAATTGCCATATGCTAAGTGCTGTGCCAAACATTTAACACATGTAATCATAATTAACCTTACCACAAACCTATAATTTAAAATCCATAATTATGTACATTTCATAGGTGAGGAAACTAAGACATAGACTATTAATATCTGTGATACCATATCAAGTTAGAGTCAGAGCTGGATGAATGATCCAAGCCTTTCTGACTATAACAAAGAATTTAAATATGATTTAATTTTTTCTAATTAATTGTAGGATCCAGCATGATTATTGATTAAAACAGACCCATCTTCACTATCATCAGCATTAATTTAACAAAGACTATTTACAACTCATCTTGTATGTGGGATTTAATTATTTTAATCAATTGTTGATGAAGCTCAAATATAGATTAAAAACATTTCATTACATTGAAAAATCAACTTAACATCATTATAAATGAGCTAACCATGGATTGCTGAATATTACAAACTATTATCAGTTTAGTGTGGATACAAACATATTACTTCAAATGTGCTTTATGGGTATATTCTTTAGTGCAAAACAGTGCCATTTCAATGAGACAAAAAGTATCATATGTAATTCTTAAAAACTAAAAAAAATTTTTGCTATATTTAAAATTAACATTAAGGGTTATAAGTATAAAATGGCCAACAAAAGTATCATGAAATATATGTGTAATGGAAGAGTAATAGAGTAGATGCCTGTTCAGGAATGTCAAACATTTGACATTCTTGAAGGCATTTGCAAATACATTGCTTACTCTAATGGAAATTTTAATATAAATTAACACAATTATTTTTAGTTAAATGCAGTTCATAGAAGAGAACCATGTTTTTCACAGAAGGAAAGAACTGGTGCATACATTATTTTAAGAATATCAATAAACCAGCTGATTTTTACTAAAATACAAAGTCATATAACCAAACTAGAGTTTATAATTCTGCACAGGGTGGAAAAGGGAATTATTTAAATAAGAATGTGTGAGGAATAGTGGTATGTAGTTCAGTTTGGAGTGAAATATTTTATGGTAAGAAAAAATCTTCATGGTTTAATTCACTTTTCATCAATAATACAGTGAAAGTTTGCTATTAAAATATTCTAGGAAGTCACCACTAATTCAGTTTATTTGAAGCCTCTGTCCTGTGTAACAGGAGGAATTTTTTCTCAGAAAGATGAAATTGCAGCAGCACAATAAATCTGAAAACAACAAATGCATTGCACTTCCTTTGAAAAATGGGAAAACACACACACAAACACCCACACACAAACACGACACAGATAACACAAACTGACAGGCTTTGAGCTTTGTTTGATGTGGAACTTTTCACCACAATTAACATATTTCAAACAGGTTAAAGACAGAGTATTTTGCGTTTTTTTAACCTACCCAAAGTGTCCTGAACTTAAATAGTAATGACGTGTAAGAAAGTATCTTATTAATATCATAAAAATATATCTATACCATCTAATTTAATGAAATTCATCTATATATAAATATTACATAAAATGATTAAATTCTTATTTTTTCCTGTGGAATCATTGGTCTCCTTTGTCTAATAGAAATTTTATTAATGCTTTTAAACTTTAAAAAGTCTTTTCTTTCACCTAAAATATTTGAAAAGAATAACTGACTGTTATTGACATGCCTCTTAATAAATTTAGAACTTCTCGTTAATTGCAGCACATGGATTTATTCCTATTCTGTTTCTCCCTCTTTGGGGCCATTTCTTTTTTCTTTTTCCTTCCTTGTGAATTCTTTGACTCTCATTAAGAACAGCTCCTTACTAAACCTACAGTTGTTATTGATTTTACTAAAGATTTTTACAGGTGAGTAAAGTGAGTTCTGACCCAATGAAATAGATAAGTGAACTTGTTTAAAGCAAAAGGAAAGAAAGTACTGTGAATGAAGATAACATATTTTTGCTTTAACTATTTGCAAACTTAAAATTAATGTGATATTCATGTTACTATAGTTTTGTTGTTTTATTGCAAAGGATATTCAGAGGTTTCTTAGAGATGTCATGGCAAACATAGCTATAAGTTGAGAGAGTTTATGTAATATCGTAGTAATTCTTTCAGGAGAAAAATGCCATTGTGCCTTGCACTATAATTCCACACAACAGTAGGATTACTAAAGCTGTTGTTCTTTATTTTTTTCCTTGTGTGTGGCTATATACATCAGGGACCTAGGGAAACACTCAAGACACTAGGATGGAATACAAGAAAACAGAATTCTAACATGGTTTTGCTACTGATTGTATAAAAAAGAGAAATGTAGTAGACTTCATTGTGTCTTTTAATGGTAGTAGTAGACTATTAGAAGAAACTAAAAAGATATGAAAGGCATGTACCAGACTGCTTTACAGGTGAGTTCTGTCAACTACAAAAAGGAAAGTTCACTCCAATCCTGTGTGATGTATCCAGAAAATAGTAGTTCCAGAAAATAGAGAAAGAGCTGTCAGGTATATTTTATGAGGCTATTTTTGTCGTAATGTTTAAAAACCAAACTGTAGCTAACATAAATCATAAAACAAATGTATACCCCAGTAAATTTTCACAAAGTGAATACCTCTCTGTAACTATCATATAGTTAGATAAGAAATTCCAAATTTATAAACTAGAAGAAATTCTAAATTTATTGAATAATGGAATATGACCACACCCAGAAGACTCATGCTGCCTCCTAAACTTTATGTTGCTCAAAGGCAACCACCGCCCTGCCTTCTAAAACTAATCTATGTTTTGCCTTGTTATGAACTTTAGGTAAATCAAATTATATAGAAATTACTATGTCTGGGTTCTTTCATTCTATGTTTTAACATGACATTCATTCACAAAGGTGTGTAGATTTATATTTAGGTGAAGTTCATTAAATTCGATGGTATAGGTATATTTTTATGACATTAATAAGAAACCTATACATCATCACTATTTAAGTTCAGTATATTTTGGGTAGGTTAAATAAGTACAAAATACTCTCTGTCTTTAATCTTTTTGACATATGTTATTTTTGGTGGAAAGTTCCACATCAAACAAAGCTCAAAATCTATGAGTTTGTGTTGTGTGTGAATTTGTGTGTGTGTGTGTTATTCATTTTTCGAAAGAAGTGCAATTGTTGTTGTTTTTTTTTTTTTTTTTTTGGTTTTCAGATTCACTATGCTATTGCAATTACAACTTTCTGAGAAAAAAAAAATTCTCCTGATATGCAGGACAGAGGCTTCAAATAAACAGAGTTAATGGTAATTTCCTGGAATATTTTAATAGCAAACTTTTAGAGTATTATTGATGAAAAGTGAGTTAAACCATTAAGGTTTTTCTTACTATAAAATATTTCACTCCAAACTGAAGTAGTTATCACTATTCCCCACACAGGGATATAGTCTTATCTAACTAATTCTCTTTTCCTGACTGCAGAATTATGAACTCCATTTTAGTTATGTGGCCTTGTATTTTAGTAAAAATCATCTGGCAATTGAGACTCTTAAAATAATGCACAAGCCAATTCTTTACCTGCTGTGAAAAACATGATTCTCTTCTATGAACTGTATTTAACTATTAATAATTGTATTAATTTATATTAAAATTTCCACTCAAGTAAGCAATGTATTCACAAATGCTTTCAAGGAGGTCAAATGTTTAATATGCCTCCACAGGCATCTATTTTGTTATTTTCCATTATATGTATATTCAATAACACTTTTGATGGCCATCTTATACTTAAAACGCTTAATGTTATTTTTAACTTAAATATAGCAATACATTTTTTTTACTTTTAAAAAATACTCCTGAGGCCTCTGTTATGTTCCATTTGTCTAATCTCTGTTTTGGTACTAGTACCATGCTGTTTTGATTACTGTAACTTTGTAGTATAGTTTGAAGTCAGGTATCATTATGCCTCCAGCTTTGTTCATTTTGCTTAAGATTGTCTTGGCCATGCAGGCCCTCTTTTGGTTCCATATGAAGCATAAGGTGGTTTTTTCCATTTTTGTGAAGAAAGTCAATGGTAGCTTGATGGAGATAGCATTGAATCTATAAATTACTTTGGGCAGTATGGCCATTTTCACAATATTGATTCTTCCTAACCAGGAGCATGGAATGTTTTTCCAACTGTTTGTGTCCTCTCTTATTTCCTTGAGCAGTGGTTTGTAGTTCTCCTTGAAGAGGTCATTCACACCCCCTGTTAGTTGTATTCTTAGGTATTTTATTCTCTTTGTAGTAATTGTGAATGTGAGTTCACTCATGATTTGGCTCTATCTGTTATTGGTGACAGAGGACTCAGAAGTAATGCCACACATCTACAACCATTTGATCTTTGACAAACCTGACAAAAACAAGTAATGGGGAAAGGATTTCCTGTTTAATAAATGGTGTTAGGAAAACTGGATAGCCATATGCAGAAAACTGAAACTGAATTCCTTCCTCACACCTTATATAAAAATTAACTCCAGATGGATTAAAAATGTAAACATAAGAACTAACATCATAAAAAAACCTAGAAGAAAACCTAGGCAATACCATTAAGGACATAGGCAGAGGCAAGGACTTCATGACTAAAACACCAAAAGCCAAAACAGACAAATTAAACTTAAGAGCTTCTGCACAGAAAAAGAAACTATCAAGTGAACTGGCAACCAATAAAATGGGAAAAATGTTTGCAATCTACCCATCTGACAAAGGGCCAATAACCAGAATCTACAAAGAACTTAAACAAATTTACAATTAAAAAACAAACAACCCCATCAATAAGTAGGCAAAGGATATGAACACACCCTTCTCCAAAGAAGACATTTATGCAGCCAACAAACATATGGAAAAAGCTCATCACCACTGGTCATTAGAGAAATGCAAATCAAAACCACATTGAGATATCATCTCACACCAGTTAGAATGATAATCATTAAAAAATCAGAAGAAAACAGATGCTGGAGACGATGTGGAGAAATTGAAACACTTTTACACTGTTGGTGGGAGTTTAAATTAGTTCATCCATTGTGGGTGGAAGACAGTGTGGCGATCCCTCAAGGATCTAGAAATAGAAATGCCATTTGACCCAGCAATCCCATTACTGGGTATATACCCAAAGTATTATAAAACATTCAATTATAAAAATGCATGTACACATATTTATTGCTGCACTGTTTATAATAGTAAAGACTTGTAACCAACCCAAATGCCCATCATTGATAGACTGGATAAATAAAATGTGGCACATATACACCATGGAATACTATGCAGCTATAAAAAAGGATGAGTTAATGTTCTTTGCAGGGACATGGATGAACCTGGAAACCATCATTCTCAGCAAACTGACACAAGAACAGAAAACCAAACACTACATATTCTCACTCATATGTGGGTGTTGAACAATGAGAGCACATGGATACAGGGAGGGGAACATCACACATCAGGGCCTGTCTGGGTGTGGGGGGGCGACTAGGGGATTGATAGCAGGGGGTGGGGGGATTGGAGAGGGCTAACATTAGGAGAGATACCTAATGTAGATGACGGGGGAATGGATGTAGCAAACCACCATGGCACGTGCATACCTATGTAACAAACCTGCATGTTCTGCACATGTACCCCAGAACTTAAAATATAAGAAAAATAAAAGAATGTAAGCACACAAAATGTTTAGGACAAAAATGTTAGATAAATAAAAGCATATTCATTTGATAAACTATTATTAAAATGACATTTAAATGCTTAGGAAACTGTTTGCCAATAGTAAATGAAAAATAATAAGCAATATTATGTACAGAACAACCACTATGTAAAAGTCTATGAATATTTGTGTCACAAGAGAAAATACTGAAAATATTCTTTGGAATTTTATAAATTAACAAGAAGGAATGAACCACCAGATCTTCAGGGTTCAGGCAGCAGAAATATACCTTTAAGTAACCTGGTGGTGACCCATTGCCCTACATCTGCCACCTCCCTTTAACCGTAAACTTGGGTGGACAACGCAGCTCTGGCTTTTGGATTCAAAGGAGTTTTACCAATATTGTCCAGGCCTTAGATAAACCTACCCAGGTTTTCTCATTTATGAACTGAACAGGACATTCTCTATTTAATTGCGCTTGAATTTTTGTCATAAAGCTACCAAATATAGGTGTGTGTCCTTCTGGATGTTTGTTCTGTTCCATTGATCTATTTCTCCTTCCTTATGCCAACATCATAGTATCTCAACTACTGTATCTTGAAGTCTAGAAATCTTGTAAAATAAATCTTTCAAAGTTTTTTTTTTCAATTTCTTTGCATTTCCATGCAGATTTTAAATTAGCTTATTTATTTCTATAGAAATATACTGGGATTATAGTTTGAATTGAATTGAAAATATATATCAATTTGAGTGAGGATAATTTTTTTTCAGCACTTCAGGTTATTTTAATTTTTTTTGTCTTTTATCTTGTATTATAAGAAACTTTTCAAATGTTAAATATTAATTATGATGTATTATTTTTTATTATCCTTTTCAATATTGCTTCCTCATTTCCTTTTGGGATTCCAATTACACACATTAGACGTTTTCACTATACCTATCATGGTTTTCAGTGTTTAAATTTGGATGTTTTATAACTGATTTGAGTTTCTATTGATCTACTATCAAATGTTCTATTGTTAAAGTTATTTATTTCATTCTTAGCATTAATTTTTGTTATAAAAATCACCATTTGACTTTTATAAATATATTTTTATTTTATTGTAAAGTTATCTCTTATTTTTTTTCTTTTTTCTTCTCTATTTTATTAAACATGGAAATCATAGTGGTTATAAGGTGACTTTTCCTGTTGTAGGTTTTCTCGTTTGTGTTTTGGTCCCATAGTACTAAGAATGCCTATTTTTACTTGAATACATTTTATATTTATGATTTTAACCCTCCTCATTTGAAAGTTTACCATTTTTTTAATTAACAGGTACATTAGGGACTAATCGGGGACTTTGGTTAGCCAGAACAGCACTTTTGTTCAAGTTCTGTGAAGCCTTTTTTGTCCCAGTTAAAAGGGTATAATGGTAGTTTTCACAAAGCTCCTGAAACTACTGTGTTCTGACTTATAACCTTTGTTTTTCTTAGTGCAAAGGGCCTTCCCAAGGTCTGATCTTGCTGGAGAGCATTTGCAGAGTTTAGTTTTCATTTTCTCCCTGTGCCATATAACTTCAAAAGTTGGAAAATACCTTGAGGGAAAATCTGGCAGCATGTCAGGCCCAGTTCCCTTGTCCTACGAAATTATCTAAAGCTCTACTTTTTTCTCTATTTCACAGTAGCAGTTTCTTTGCCCAGAAAAATTCTGAATTCAAAGACAACTTGTTCTGTGAATTTACAAATGTCTTTAGGGAAAAAGTGACTGTGAACCACCAGCTAACATCTCTGATGTTCCTTCCTCACTGGAATCTTGGCTCCCTTAGTTCTGTTGCTTCAATAGTGCTCAAATGTATTTAAGCAGATTATTTTCAGAGTGCTCTGCAATGTTGAGAAGGTACAATGACATCAATGTATAATATTTTAAATTAATTATATTCAAAGTGTTGAAATGTTGCTTTTCCATATATTCTGACACTTTCTACAAGCATCACTTCATGTGTAAAAATTCATTAGAAGTGTTTGAGAAACAAGAAAATTACAAGATATTTAAAAATTAAAATAGCCACTCATAACATCACTAAAATAGTAATAGAATGAAAGGTGGAGTAAATGTACCACTTGACATTCAGACTATACTCATTTCTTTTCTTTGATTACATTCATTTCACTTTGCTTATGTATTTCTTGGCAACTTTAGGTAATATAATTTATTAATTTATATGTAGTGCTTCCGAATAGTGATTCTGGGCTATTTCTTTATAAAAGGGTTACATAACTCAAAATTTTAGGAATCATGCACAGTATAGTCTACTCCTAAAGATTAATTAATGTTTAATTTTAAAATACTTTTTTTATGTCTTTCACTGAGGAACCCTGCTTAACTCTGTTTAACTGTTTTCCAGACTTATTTCAAAACTGCATGATTTCTTTTGCTTTATTCTTTCACACTTTGACTTCATATTGAACCAAAAAAAGGCTTTCACTTTTATCTTTCTCATAGCACTTCAAAATATTGTCTAACAATGGTTTCCCTTTGGAAAACACTACTTTGTTATATTTAATAAAACAAATTTATGGATAATAAATATAAACATTTCTCCTGTTTCTTGTTTTTCCCAGTATCTTTCCAGAAAAATCTATTAATCCCATAAAAATACAAAATTATACTTCTCTTCCCATAAAATGTCTAAACATCTAAATATAATATTCATGTATGGTACAGTCTAGATTACATACATTTTACACCCAGTCATACTGAACTGCTCCTAAAAGTAGTTTTCCAACAGGCTTTCTCTTAACATTCCATGTTATTTTTATAGTTGCTGTACTGTTTCTGCAGAAGACAATTTCCTCTCCTTTGTTTTTCATGTGTAAGGAAATAATATTCAACTTTCAAATTTGCATGACATGAATATTATATTACTAACATTATATTTACACATAATTTAACCTCATCTATGAAGGTTCTTTAAGACTTGAATTGCATACTTATTTTCCATCTATGATCCTAGACCTGACATCTTGATTATAGTACATATTTAATCCAGGTATATTATGTTTTTAACATTAATTTTTGTCACTTTTTAAATTTTGCTTATAGTATATGTGAAATGTTTTAGAGAAAAAGTCTCATCTGTTCTCTGTAGTTCTCTCAATTAAGCTGATATTTCTCTTCTGATATTTCCAGTATTTATTATGACTTTTTAAAATAAGTCTTTGAAGGTAAGGATTAAGTTATAAACTTCTTAACTAGTATAAATTGCCTAGAATAGGACTCAATAAATAACAGGTCATAAATATTTGTTATGTTGAAGGAATTTAAGGAGGTATTCTTCCCAGGTTTGTGGATAGTTTGTTCAACAATCAGATAACCACTTTATATAAATCATTTTATATATGTATATATACATATATATATATACATATATATGTAGTTTTGGCTGAGCTGAAATTATATATATCATAATATATAATTTATATATTATATAATACTTATAATATATATTTATTATATAATACATATTATATATATATAATATTAATAATATTAACCAACTAAGGTGGACATTCCACCTTACCCAGGCAATGTGTAAACTAATGCTTATCTTGACTTAGTCACTTATTAAACGTCGCAGGGGCCAAGATGGCATGGGTTTGGACTGCTTGCCTGTCACATCAGGGTTACAGAGAGCGGTTTCAACAGAAAGCCGAGGTATGGTTGAGGTATGCAGTTTTATGGGGCTTTTCCCATGTCACAGTGACCATCTGCCTCCACCTTTAATATTTATACATAATTCTTACATTTTTTAAGAGTTTTAGGTGTATCCTCAATTTCATATTCAGTTAACTAGAATTGGTTCATTTTCTCAATTTCACTAGAAGACTTATTATCTGATTTCTTTATTATATGGCATAATGATAAGCTTTATTCATGGTGATAAGAATCACTTTATGCACAATTACTGAAAATAAAACATACTCATGAAATACAAGAGTATTATTGCTATAAACTATAGCTCATTTTTCAGTCATATTGATAGCATTTTAAATACCTGAGAATTAGGGTGAAATAAAATCAATATGTGGAAAGACCTATAGTGCCTTTTTAATTTTTAAGTCGTTAATATTCATTTTTATGTTATGGAGTGGTAGTTGGAGTATGTGAGAAAAGAGAAACTTTGTCTCTTAAAAACTCAGGAGCATTAAACTTCTATACCTACTCAGTTATCATGGCACGTGTTATTCATTTTCCAGGTAGACCACTGATATCCAGTAAACTCATATTTGTAGTGTACATAACAAATGAACAAATTTGCACATATTCTTTATCTGAAAGCTCTTTAAGAAAATACACACGCATACTTTATAAAGAATGGCCAAAAGCACTTATGACTTACGTAGAGAGGTACCTTTGAAAAACATATTTATGTATTTATAATTTCTAATTAAGAGACAGGAAATCTATATAGAGATTTGTATTCAGCTGGTTGGATTCAATTATATTCCATTAGGTATAACTCCCAATTATTTTTCTTTCTCTTTTATTTATGACTTATCCTCTCATTTGAAGATCTGCATTCTTTATTTTTAGAGTCTTGTTGCCAGTTAAAATCTGTATCAGTCAGGGTTTAGTTATGAAACAGAAACATCAGTAAACTGAATGGGAAAAATTTAATATAAAGAATTTTTAGCTATGCAATAGTTGCTTAACTACTAAAATGGAAAATAAATCATTCTACTATACAGCAGGTAGAACAACTTTGGAATGTAGTTTCTGTACCTCAGGCTAAAGAATAAGTAAATGAGAAAGAAATACAAAGAAGCTTCTGAAAGGTTGAGATTCAAGCCACTTATGAAAGGGTAGGATTCCCATGAGAATACAATGCCTAACCCTACAGTGAAGACAAACTTTGTCAGAGTGTGCCCCTGCTGAACAAAGGCCCACTTCCACTGTAATTGTAAAGAAATTATCTGGAGGACATTGATATCAGAATCACAGTGATTCTCATCATTGTGGTCAATGTTTCCAGATCCAGTGGAGACAAATGACCTCACTATTAGATTACAACAAATGAAAACTTGGAAAAAAGTTCCTTAATCTTCCTTGACATATGCAGTGTCCCATGGTAGCCTTAATTGGCAGACCATAACATCAAGCTAACAGAACCGAAATGTAGTTTGCAGAGTCTCAGTTCCATAATCACAAAAATAAGACAAAGCAACATGGCATAGAATTCAAAGGCAATAAATAATTACTGGAACAGCCTATCTTTTTTCACTATTCAGCATTTAGTCACATTGTTCTATATACCTTTAAACTTTTATGCAATCACACAAGTCTGCGTTTCCACCTAAAATTATAGCTATCTTTTGTAAAAGTGAAGTTCTCACCCTGTCCCCAAGATAAAGACATATGTTCTCTAGAGTTCTTGTATCCAACAGCGGCTATATTAATTACACCTCAACCATACCATTGAATATTTTGATACTAAATACTAAATTATACTTAGTGGTAAATACTAAATATTAAATTTCAATATACTTGTATAAAATGAGAGTAAAAGATAAAAAACAATTTTATATATTCATATAAGCTATAACTCTTCATATTATATGCATATAATAATCCATAAGTCTTCAGAAAAGTAGTTGAAAAGAACCACATTTCAATTTGACCAGATGCTTCTGGATAGTGGAATATATGGTAAGACTAAATAATTCCAGGGGCATAAGCCTATTACTGATCTCCTTTTGTTATAAAAGGAGTCCCTTGATTAGAAGCCATTCAGAGTGGAACACCATAAGATTGTGGATAAGGCATTCTGTGAGTGTATAGATCTGGATTTTGAAAGAATTGTGTGCAAGGAAAGCAAATATACCCCCAGAACAGTTGTCTATCCTAAAGGGAATGAACCTTTGCCTGCTGTATAATTGAAAGCATTCAATGAAATGAATCTATCATTAAATATTTGTTGGTTCCACCAGAATAGTGCCATATTGAAAGGGCAGTCTTGTATGCTGCCATTATTAAATTAAGCACTGAGCTTTTGCAGTAGCCAAATGAGATTGGGTAAGGGAAAGCCACTCAGTTGAGTCTACATGTAACCAGTTTTTCTGCCAAAATGGCCACTTTGTTCATGGGGTTCTTGAGTACATACAACATAAACCAGTGGCTCTGGAGAAAGAGCCTGGCTGACATTCATAAGCTATGTCATTTTGTCCACCTGATTCCCCAACCAATCCATTAGAAACTACTCATAAATCAAAGTATATCCATCCTTCTGATCATCTCGCTTTCCAAAGTATCACGCGAGGTTGTTTCCAATGAGCAGAACTGGTTTTACTACAATAATTTAATGCCAGTCTATGAGGTACAGCCTCTGTAAATAAGAACTTATTTTCCTAATCAGCAATTTGTTATAAATTCTCCATGAGACCTTAGGTACTGAGTAAGCAATAAAGAAATGGTCAATCTCAAAGGAGTCTAAACTGCTTCTATACCTACATGATCCCACTCCAGTCTCTAATATACAATTTTTATTTGATGATAATTCATTGCTGTGCCTTTTCAAAGATTTACTGAACAGTTAAAGGCATCTAAGGTTGTTTGATCACCAATGTTTCATGATTAACCAAAAATTCTTTACCTAAACCCAGTAGCAAGACAGAAGCTATTCTACAAAAGAATAGTTATTTGCATAAGAGGACAAGGAATTGCTATAAAATCCTAGAGGTCTAACATTATTTTCATGTATACTTGAAAGTGGATACATACAAAATTCCATTGGTCACAGACACTTTATTAGATTTCCTAAATCATAAGTTCCAAAAAGAAATAAGTTTTGTACTATACTCTAGATTTGTTGTTTTTCCTGTGGTACTTCTCAGTAGTTGAGGCTTTCTGAATGAGTCAGTAGACAGAGAGAAGTAGCACAATGAACTGTTTTAATGCTGCCAAATAAATAAAAATAAAAATAAATTAAATTTATTATTTTAAATAAATTAAAAATAATAAACTGCCAAAATAAATAAAAATAATAACATACAACAAAATAATATATAATGAACATTTTAAGAATTCCATCAGTGTTGCCCCTAATTTTCTGTTGTAGAGGTGTGAAGTACACTAAGTTTTACTTTACTGTGCAAAGGTTATCCTTGACATGCTACAAACCATTTGGCCCTTAGATACTTCCCTGTGACGGTGGGCCCTGACTTTGTTGCTGCATCAAGAAATCTCTTATTCACATGCTTTAGTACATTACTTACTACTTTTTGGTCATCACAACCACTTAGCATTATGTCATCCATGCAGTGGACTGATTTGATAATATGTAAAATGCCAAGCTGTGAAAGTGTATTACTGGATTTATTAAACAACAAAAAGAAATTCTTTTCATGGCCTTTAAAATTACCATTAAGAAAACATGAGATTCACATCCATAGTGGTATACCAGGTGCCATGGTGCATGTTGGTTTCTTTCTACAAAAATATTACAGTAAAACCAGAAGCTGCATTCAAAGTTACCATTTGATGAAACTTACAAAAATCCACTGTCCTATTCAACAATTCTCCCAATTTCTGCACAGACACACAGGCAAGCTAAATGCGGATGAGGTAAGTGTCAATATCTATGCCAGTTTTTAAGTCCTGGATGTGGGGAATCACTATCTAGAATGCCCTCCATGTTGGGTTATTGCTGTGGTTTACTATCCTGGAATGGAGTGGGAGTTCTGTGTGATTCCAAAGATCTCTTTCTACAGTGACTTGAGCTAGCTCCCAGAGGAGCTAGGGATCCATGTAGAAATTTTGCCATTTGCCAAGAATATCTATTGAATTATATATTTAAGAACCTTGGAAATAACCATTACATTAAGTGGGTGGAACGACCGTGTCCATTGAGTAGAGATTAGGCTACATATCCCCTCACACAAAAGCCTCCCACTTTAATTGTGAACTGGGATAGCATTTTTCATTCCTCAGAAATTAACATCAACTCAGAATCAGTAATCCCTGAATAGTCAGGCTACTTCATTTCACATGTTAAGTCTGGCTTAACATTTCACACTTATTCTAGTATATGACTGCATATTTCTTTAAAAAACATTGTAAGAAGATTTAGTTAATTAACTTGCAGCAGTAATACAGAGTCATTACTCAAGGAACCCAGGTTTGCTTTAATAAAAGAACCATAGTACACATAGGTACACACTGCAGGAAGCTCTGCTGCAGAAACTCATCGGATTTTTGACCAACTGATCTTTAAGATTTCTTTTATTGATCAAACAATATTGTTGTAGGCTATGAATCTATTTAATTTCTGCAAAAAGTATGACCAAATAGCCACAGACAAAAATCCCTGTGGATACAACATGATTATTGATGTGCTCCTGCTTCCACTTATGATAAAGTCCCATTTTGCCTTTGCCAGTAAAGTGATGCCATGACACTACACCGTAGTCCTCATCTTCATTCTAATCAGGGAGCTTACTCATGATGATAATTTCCATAATCGTATCTAGCCTACACAGGAGATCAAGAAGAGTATTTTAAGAATGAAGGTGCTAGTTTCTGTTTCTGGACAAGGTGACAAGCAGGGATACAATCTATCCTCTCAATTTTTTTTTAATGGCAAAGTATAGAAAACCATAATTTTTATACATTAAACATCAGGAAGGACTGTTATCCCTGAGAGAGGAAAAACAGATAGCATGCCTGAAAAGAGGCTCCAGAATGTGGCAAAAGCCTGGAAAATGCAGCTGGAGTCTGGGAGTCACTCTAAACTGAGGAGACAGAGCAGGAAGACAAGGGAGGCCAAGATGGCAAATGTTCACAGGGCATAGAAGCAGAGGAGAGAGATGCCGAATGAGGAAGAAAGCTCCATAAATAATCTACAATGGTTCCCTCCCCTACCTTTAGCTGAAAAATGATCAGCATATCCCACATGTGTGAGGAAACTTCCAGCGGTATTGAATCAACCAAAAGAAAATGAGCGAACAAGTCCCAAGATTTACACAGGGATGGAAATAGTCTGGGCTGAAAATACTTCACGCTCCTCTGAGTCAGCAAGATCTTGTAACTCCCAGGATGATGGTGGCTTATTCAGCAGAACATTGTCTCAGTAAAGGGGCAAAATTGTCTCTACATTAAAGTCTGTGCTCATCCTGCATAATGAAAGCTTACAAGCGCATCTTAAACTTAAGCTTAAAAGCACATTTTTAAGTAACTCAATTGTATCCTTGTAATGACACATTTTTAAGTAACTCAATTGTATCCTTGGAGTGATGTTACAGACTTTGCTTTCCTGAAGGCAATAGGAATAATGGGACCGAAAATACGACAGAGGCCAGATGGGGGTCTCTTAATTATTAGAGATTAAGGAGAAGGTTGCATTATTGCAATAACTGGTGATTTTATAACAACCAGCAGGGTGAGTGGCAGCCAAAATTTGTATAGCCTTTTCCCATTCCCAAATTCTAAAATCATTTCCCCATTTTTAGGCATTTGTTATATCAGTACCCCATTTCCAGGTCCCTAAATCTAGTATTACTTCTCAATTACTTCTGTAACAACCTACCACAAACCTAGTGACTTAAAAACAAGCAAATGTATTATCTTAAAGTTTTAGAGTTAGGCATATGAAATAGTACTCACTAAGCTAAAATTAGCGCCAGCAGGGCTGCATTCCTTCTGAAGGCTCTCAGGGTACAGCCATTTTCTTTTTTTTCTTTTTCTTTTTCTTTGTTTTCCAGCTCCTAGAGACCTCCCACACTGCTTGGTTCATGGCCCAATTTCTTCATATTTAAACTCAGCAACATAAACCCAAGTTCTTCTTACACTGCTATCTCCCTGGTTCTCTTTCTTCTCCTTCTTTCCCTCATTTCTAAGGACCCTTAGTATTACATTGGGCCCCTCCATATATAATTCTGTATAACATTCCTATGTGAGGATCAGCTAATTGGTATTATTAATTCCATCTGCAATCTTAATTTTCTTTTGTAATGTAATTTAATCTGTTCACAGGTTGGGGTAATTAGGACATCAAAATTGCTGAGAGTCTGTTTTTCTGCCTATGGCATGTGGTAAGATCATAGTAGAGAAAGCCAGATGTTTCAGATCCAGAACACAGAAAGAGCAGTAATTTCCTTTTCTTCTGACATTTTATTCTACAGGGATCATAGCTGATTGAACGGTGTCCACCCATTGAGGGCAGATCTTTCCAACTCAATCTACTGACTCACAAGACAACTTCCTCTAGAGACACTTTCACAGACACACCAAGGGAAGCCCAATCATTCTGATCAAAAGCAAAACACGTGGGTTTCCCTTTTGGCAGAAGAGGGATGGGACTCAGTGGCACTGAAGCACTGATGATAATGCAATGATTTAGAATAAATAATGATTTACTAGCTATCTGAAAATTCCTAAATTCACTCACACTGACACATGAAATCAACCATCACACACAGTTTTCTTTTTTTTTTTTTTTTTTTTTTTTTTTTGAGATGGAGTTTCGCTCTTGTTACCCAGGCTGGAGTGCAATGGCGCGATCTCGGCTCACCGCAACCTCCGCCTCCTGGGTTCAGGCAATTCTCCTGCCTCAGCCTCCTGAGTAGCTGGGATTACAGGCAGGCGCCACCATGCCCAGCTAATTTTTTGTAATTTTTAGTAGAGACGGGGTTTCACCATGTTGACCAGGACAGTCTCGATCTGTCGACCTCGTGATCCACCCGCCTCAGCATCCCAAAGTGCTGGGATTGCAGGGTTGAGCCACTGCGCCCGACCCACACACAGTTTTCACCATAAGAAAACAGGGCTATAACCATATTATTTAAAATGTCTAAAGAACCTATAATATTACATTTGAATATGACATATTGGCATGATCTCATGCTATGGTATAGAGTTATAAATACAGATTTTTATCTCTGTCTACTGGTAGCACTTGTATGCAATGTAATCTAGTACTATCTGGTACGTATGTCTTTCTGCTCAAAAGACTTGTTGCTCCTTTGAGAAATGTTTGATTCTATGTCTGAAGCAGGGAAAGATAAAAAAGGTAAGCTTAAGACATCTTTCGCTGTAAAGTAAGAAAGTGCCCAAATAAAAATGAGATCACATCAAAGGGACATGGGCAAGTTTGAGTAGTTAGTCTCCCACTGGTCAAACTACAGAATCTTTTCTACAGAATGCTCCTGTAAGAATATCCCTGTAGGGCTACTGATGGCAAGCAAAATTAGAATCTATTGGAATCATGAAGTATGACTCCCAGGAAAATGTCATTTAATCTCAGTAACCATCTGAATTTAATAAAATTAAGATTTTTAAAATCTAAACACTCCCAACAGGTGAGATAACTAATCTCTAATCCATCTCTACTCCTGAGCTAAAAGTAGGTCCATTATGAGAAAGGCTTGCTTGGGGACATTACTAACCCTCTTTCTGCTTTAGCTGTAGCTTTTAAATGTTTATATCCTTGAATTTATTAGCTAAGCTTGAGATTGGTTAACAGCTCAGGTTTATGCAGGTATATGATCCTTTATGTTCTCATAAATGATTCTGGCCTTCATAAATGATAATCAAAATTATTAAATAAAAAGTTTCTTGGGAACAGGAAAATCACAGAGATTCAAAGTATCCCTTGCATATTTCTTAGTACTTACAATACCATGACATTCTACAAGAAGATTGATGTAGATTTTTGAGGATAGTTAATGTCATAAATATTTTTTTAATTTAAAAGAACTAACAGTGATGGGGTGTATAAATACATTACAAAATAACCTCTTAAAACATAAGGAATACATGTAATCACTTTATTTATATTTATTTACTCCAAAACCTTTTCATAGACACAGCAAGAATTCAATATATATTTGCTAAATTTCTCTATAAGTAAGGTGGTATCTTACTTATAAGACACAGACAATGATTAGTATTTGGACTTTGTTACAAATCACATCAGAACTGTAATTCATTCTTAATAGGAAACTCAACTATAGTTAGCTAAAAATACCTGCTGTTTAGGAACTAGTAAAGGGCATTGGTTTAGTTCTACTAATGTAAAAAGGCTAATATTACATTGTTAAAATGACTGAATTAATTTGGTACATCATATATAACCTCTTTTTCTTATGACAACACCTTGATATAGAAAGTCATTAATGTTGATAGTCTATCATAGTACATCAAATATATTACAAATGTATCTGGTTAATCCCTTACCAAACTTGTCCATTATAGTAGTAAATAGCAAAAAGAGAATGCAAAGTAAATTTGTTTGATTTAATGCTTTCTCGGATTTTCTGTTTGTGACTTGAGTTTGTCAGAGCATCAGCTGACTGTCACTGCAGACTTTTGCTACCTCTTCATTTTCTGTGAGAACATGTAGCTAGCTCTTAACATCTGAAAAGATTCAACAGGGCCACTATTCCTCTACTCTGAATTCTTCCTGCTCAAAGCACATAAAATTCTAAGTGTCTAGTAACTTGCAAACAGATAATCTTCCACTCAGAATTAATTCTAATTGTCTCCTGACATTTGGCACCTGTCCTTAATACAGTCAACTGTGTGCACCTCCCTAAAAGCCAAATAATCCCAGGAAACTAAATATTAATCACAATCCTCTGCTTCATATTTCTCCAAATAGTACTTAATCTGTCCCTTAACTAGTAATTGTGAAACACTTAACCTTGAAGGAACAAGGTTCATAGCAAAGACTTTACTAGATCCAGGCAATTACTAACATATGATCTTAATATTTGACCATTTACAGTGAAGATCTACAATGCTTGTTTAAAAAAAAATCAAGAAGTTACTACCACTTCAGATACCTTTTTAGTAATCTTTGATTTAAAAATATACCTATCCTATGACTCAAAAATTTACTCTAAAAAAGATACTCAAAACAGTTAAATATAACCAACTACTGAAAGACAAATACAATAATATTTGTAATAACTTCATTCCTACTTGTCTGAATAGAAAATAACCCAGTTGCCTTCAACAGTAGAATGGTTGTATAAACTGTGGTACATTCACATAATTGAACATTATGCATCAACAAAAAAGAGTAATTACTGCTAAATGCAAATAGTGCATAAAAGTCAGTCATACTGATGGTGAAAAAAGCCAACACAAGGATTCATCTGTGTGATTCTATTTTTAAGGAATAATAGAAATAGACAAAACTGAGCTATAGTACTAGAAATCGGAAATAGTTGCTCTGGGGCCTATGACTGGAAAGGGACACAATGAAGCCTTTTAAAATGTTGGGAATGTTCTAGAAAGTGATGACATATCACATTGAGTTATATACTTTCTGCCCTTCAGATTTTGTAAACCTTGTACCTCTGTTTAAAAAAAAAAAAAAGAAATAGCAGAAAGGACTAGTATGTCAGACTGAGAATTCTTTGTTAACCAAGAAGCACTTAAAATACTTTTTGCATTAAAGTTTTAGTACATGTTTAGTGATTTTAGTAAAAGGCCATATAAATGTCAATATTGATTCTTTGTGTCTGTTATGGCTTTGCAGATATGTGCACCTGTAGAAGTTCACTTTAATTTTTGGGTACTATATAAGAAAATATGCAGAGAAAGAATGAGGAAGGAAGGAAGGAAGGAAGGAAGGAAGGAAGGAAGGAAGGAAGGAAGGAAGGGAGGGAGGGAGGGAGGGAGGGAGGGAGGGAGGGAGGGAGGAAGGTACAAAGGAAGGAAAGAAGGGAGGAAGGGAGGGAGAGAGAGAGAATGAGGGAGGAAATGGAGGGAGGGAAGGAAGGAGTGAAAACTGGTAAGTCATTATTATATGACAATTCATTATGTGAAACTATACAAATATTATAACAATGAGAATAGACTATAAACTCAAAGATATATTTAGGATGTTGCTTGAGCATACAACAAAAAGTGTTTAATTATTAACTCATTAAGTGATGTTTGCTTCAATGTAGTGGCATCCTTAGCCTCAGTTGAAACTCCTATCTGTTGGTAAATACTCCCTGACCTGGAGACTCTAAGGAAAGGCAAAACCACACATGTCTAGAAAAATTACATTCTATAGCAAAATTTTCTGAGTCCAAGTGCTGTTCTTCTGTCTTAAGTTATCTTTGGTGCAAAAAAATTCTTATGTATAATGAATTCTAGACACTTTCTTGAAGAGTGCTATAGGAGACTTTGATCTATGTTCCTTTCATGGGAGATGGGAGAAGCCCACCTCTGCTTAGCTTTCTGAAACTTCTTTAAACTTTGATCTGCATTAATAAAATGAGCTCCTTCAGTGCTTATGTTGCACCGATTTTAAAAGCATGCAATAAAAATCTACTATCTAGGCTTTATGTCAGTTATTTTATTTTAAAGGCAAAGAGATTGACTCAATTACAGTCTTGTTACTGAGATCTGCAACATAAACTCTAAGAAACCTGCACATCATCACTTCTGAGCTACCCCATGAATTTATGAATTAAGAATAAAATGATTAGGCTCCTGGTTCTGTACCAGCAACCCTGGTTTGTTTTGCATATATAATCTACTCAAAAGGCAAGAGTAGGTTTTCTTGTCAAGCAAATACTTTGCATAAAATAATATTAAGAATCTAATAAGATATGATTGTATTCAGACTGTATTTATCTAAACTTATTTTTATAAAGGAAATTGATCCTTTTCCTAGGAGTTCACACAGCTGTAGAATTTTCTTTCCTCTTTTCTTTCTTCTTCTTCTTTTTTTTTTTTTGTATTTAGTTTTCTTGCTAAAAGCAGAGATGTTTCTGGAAGAAGGCACTAAATCAAGCTGTTAGCTCTGCCCCATTATTTTATACACTTCAGGTTGCAACTGGAAATACCTATATAGAAATTTATATGGTTGCATTAAATAACTTCAAGCTCAATGTGTTTCTTCAAGGATGAACTAAATGTTCGTATGCAGCTTGTACTTAATAGTCAAGCAGAAGCACACTGAAGCTTCTTAAAGGGTGAGAAAGGGCTGAGATCTATAGTTTTCAGTGCTTGAACTGAAAGTTTTAGTGATGACAAAAAAATGTCCTCTTAAACACATTGCTTTTTATGGCCTAATTTTTCTGGGAGCTGTATTGATCAAAAGTATTTTGGCAGTTGAAACTGGACGACAGAATAACGTCCAAGTTCTTACATGCAGCCGAATAATAGCCTGATGTAGTAAATGAAAAACAAGACAAAGAACCCCTAGGAGAGCACATGAAATATAGTATTATAGAATATTAAATCTACTATAGATAGCCAGTAGCATGTAAGCAATATTAAAAAAAATTTAAAGCTAAAAACTGGGAAACATTAATTTATTTCTTACTAATCCTTTCCTAAGGGACAGCTCCAAGACACAATGGGGATTTATTTTTAAATAGTATTACTTTTCCACTAAGTGACTTTGCTTCATCCAAATTATATAAGAAAGAATACTTGAAAAAAAGGTATTTTTGCAGAAATGGAAATCTTCACAAAGTCTTTCTGAAAATGTTCTAAACTGATACCATGATTTCAAAATGGTCTATGTATTAAAGCAATTTTAAGATATGATGTGAAGGCAAACACTTCATGTACATTTTCTGAAATGGATGACAGAAAATTTCTGAGCTCATGCTGGCACTTCATTAATTCTGGAAATCCATCGTAATTGCAGAAGCCAAAAGTACAAGTGAAATCTCTGTAAAGTCAATATAAATAAAAGTACATCTCCTACAGTGTACAAGAGCAATTTACATCACCCAAATACTTTAAAAACATCATGGCTTACTGAATTTATGAAGTCAATGCATTTATTTTGATAGGAGAGAATATCCTCATAGGGAGCCTAGAGAGAATTATTTTATCATTCCATGTCAACATAAATGTAGGTGCTCTCTAAGATTATTTGTCATATAAGCTTTTTCACATATTTGAAGCTTTAACTCAAATCCCAACCCTATTTCCAAATACAGTCTTCTTTGTTGTTGCAATAATATTAAGCTCTCTGAAAATATCATGAAATGTGTTGATATTTATCTAAATTTCCATAGCATCTATGCTTCAACTTCTACCCACAGAACTTACTTTCTATATAGGCTTTGCAAGATCAAGCCTAAATTTACCATGATAAATTATTATTTTAAAAATCATCCTGATTATTAACATTTGCAAATCTCTAGTTAAGGTTACTAACTCATTAGTGACAATATAAGTTAAACATATAGAGGGTTAAAGTGACATGCTTAATATTGTTATTTGCATTGTATATATACATTTATAAACTAACATATATAGTAGAAGAAATGATAGTTTCACTTTGCATTTCCATATTAATGGAATCTTTCAAATAAAACTTGCAGCACTTTTGTACTGTTAAATCTCCAATATTCATAATTTATAATAATTTGATTCAGACTGCAAAAGTTCTATTTTATGTTATTCATGTTATGAATTCTGAGAAAACAAAACATAAAAAAAAATTGCATGACTGTTTAGCGCATGAGACAGAATACATTATTGTGAGGATTTAGTTTGGTTTGTTCACGAACAGTACTTATTATAAGTGGTTGTTTTCTATTTGCTACATCAGAAGCAAATGAATTTTAAATGTGTAACATTTAGCATTTAGAATACTGCTTCCTATATGCTACATGTTCTTAAACAAAATTACCTTTCATCTACATCTTACAGATCACCTTTCAAAGTACCTTAATTTGCATTATTTGTATAATTGGTAAAATTTTGTTGCATATACATTTCAGTGACTCCTTTTCCTAGTTCCCTGGTAGAACTGGCAAGGAAATTTATGAATGTATCAGTGTCTGGTCACCAAAGATCCTAACTAAATCGGTATAAATCTTGAGACAGCATGGCTACTTTAAAAATAACTTCTAAGGTGATGCTAGTATACATACAAGATTGAAAACTCTTGGGAACTGCAATAAATTGAATGTACCCATACTCCACATAAACATTATTCATTTCTCAAAATTCTCACCATTAAACACAAATACAAAAACGAAGATAAAATTTTATTAGGAGCTTCATGCTTTAATTATTCACTTTAAACAAGCTATCTGTTATCAACTGGTTTTTTTTTTTTTTCCATTGTTTCTGCCACTTTTCTGGAATTTTGTCAGTTGCTGGTCCTGTTTCATGACTACCATTGACATCAAATGTAATATATCCAGGTAAAAATTAAGATTTTTTTTGGATGTACGAGATGCAACTTACTAATTTTGTCCATTGGTTACCAGACTCTTGATTTTTGTAATCAGCATGAGGTCTACCTGTTGACTTTCCTTTTAACTTAGCCTTAAAAATTAAAACAAAGGAGTTTTTAAGCTACAAAACTCAGAAATTACTATATTTGGTGTAGTATATTACAAATTGATCTCTTGACCTCGTGATCCACCCGCCTTGGCCTCCCAAAGTGCTGGGATTACAGGCTTGAGCCACCGCGCATGGCCACAAATTGAGACAAATATACATACAGAAACACTGACTTCTATATCATGGATTTCAATTTTTTGATACTATTAAATGAATGAATATTGCTTCTTAATTATGACACCTCATAATTATTACCACTATTATAAAAATACAAATACATATATTCAGTGCCCTTTGTATAGCATGACTTGTTTTTATATGTAAAATATGAATTATTTAATTTATACAATAATCTAAACAACTGTATACAAATTTATAATTATAAATAATTCAATATAAATTAGATACTATTATCCTGATTTCTCAAAGATGAAGATTACATACAAAGAAGTCATAATTTGCCTAGGTCCAATCAGCTCATAAGAGACAGGACTGGAAATTGAAGCCCAGCAACTGGATTCAAGTCTGAAACCTTTAGCCTGCAGACTGTTGTACTTCGTGCTTAATCTTTGTTAGCTATATGTTAGCTAACAACAACTATATGTTGTGTTTCGAATAAAACTATAATATAAACAAGGAAACTGAGAATTAAAGAACTTAAGAAACTTTCCAAGGTAAAACAGCTAATAGACAAAGCCTAGATTTCTGCCAACATATGAAAGACTCTAAATTCCATTGCACTTTCTACCTACAATGTGTACATTAGGTGATAAATACTCATTAAAATTGATTAAATATACTTTCTAACTTACAACTTTCTGAAAATAAAATCATTTTTAAAATGATTTGTTGCCTAAGATTTGCATATTTGTCTATTCTTTGATGTAACATGATTATGGATATGTCTTGACAAAGAGTCTTGCAAGTTTAAAAATTAAGACAAAATTTGATGTAAAATATAAAGATATTAATTCACTCACTTTAAATCACAACATCCAGAAGTCAAGTGTTTCTGATTAAAAGTAATGGTAAAAACTCCAATTACTTTTGCAACAATTTAATAAATTTCTTTCCTGAAACAAAAATGAAATGCTTAGCCTGGCATTGTGGCATATAGTCCCAACTATTTAGGAGGCTGAAGGATTGCTTGAACCTGGGAGGCAGAGGTTGCAGTGAGCCAAGATCATGCCACTGTACTCCAGCCTGAGTGACAGAGCAAGACCTTGTCTCAAAAATATAAGAGAATGCAAGCTTATCTGAATTTCATACTACTGCTAAGATGTTGTTTTGTAGACTTTGACATAAAACCATTTACAGTGGAAATAATTCTCTATTGTCTAGCATACCTACATACAAAAAGTTAAACTGTAGTGTGTATGTGTGCATATGTGAAACTAAGTATATTAAGGTAATGATTACACTCCAATTTTCTTTCGAAATAAAACATTATCAACTCTTAAATTGCATAACCTATTGTTACGGCATATTGAGTTCACATTATTATAGAAGAAGAATTCAACAAAACATAATGGGAATAGCATTTGGAAAAATGGTGCTACTTCCAATAAAAACACGTCACATCAACCCAGAACAAATTCTGATCACACAGTTAAAATAATTGTTACAACATGTAACATTCTCATTTCCAATATAGAACAATGCTGCTTTTGCTATTAAGTTTACCTCCTACTCTGCGGGGATCTGCCCTAACTCAAATCTGTCTAATTAGCAAATGGCCCTTCCTTCCACCTAGTTGCTCAAGTCAGAAACCTAGGGTCATCCTTAACTCTCATGTCTTTCAGCTCACATCACATCAATCACCAAATTTTGTTGACTTTATCTCCTTTACACTTTAAATCTTTCCCCTTCTGCCATTTCAATGTTATTATCCTGGTATAGGCTACCATCTTCCTTTACCTGAATTAATGGGCAGTCTCTTAAAGAGTATGTCTGCCTCAAAAAGCACTCTGTTATCATTTCTTTATTATGTAGCCAGAGTGAGCTGTCCTCAATCATTTTTATGTCTCCCCTCAATTAGAGCCATTGATTTCTCACCATTGTCAAGATAATATTAACAACATTAGCATAGCAGTGCTTTTCACATCTGTAGGTCTCAACTGTCATAGTGCCACTTCCCTAGACTAGATCTAGAAAAGTATAGGAGTATTTTTGCATGTCACAATGTCTAGTAGCAAAAGTGGCATCTACTTTGTAGAAGTCAAGGATTTTAATGATTCTGTTATGCATAGAACAATACTGTAAAATGAGGAATTATGAACTTGAAAAGCCAATAGTGCTACCATCGAGAAATATCAAGGTTTTGATCATGATCACCTTCTCACTTCAGCTTTATTTCTTGGCATTTGCCCTAAATAATCCTAATACACACACACACACACACACACACACGCCAATCATACTACACACAATCATACACATAGTGATCCAGCTTTTTCAGACTGTGTTAGTTCTCTAAATATACCACAAGTATAGGTTTTCAATAACGTCATGTTTTCAGGACTACTGTATCATTTATTATCAGGACCATCTTCTTGACTATATCAGAATTAGAAAACTCCTCACCACTAATGGAGTCGCAGTACTCAACGTATTACTCTTCACTGAGAGCACTTAATAAATGTTTGTAAGTTGAAGAAATGAATTTATCCCTTCATTTTGTGGGTCAGTTTTACCTTCTATTACTTACCAAATTATAGGAAATATCTTCCTAATTTTGGAAGTTATAAAAGTACCAATTATAGCCTCAATGGGTGTTTGACCAGGGCAAATCCATGAACATTAATGAACATTATTGGTTTATGTAGTTTTGATGTCTTCTTTGTAAATATAATCAGTTTTAGTTCAACAGGTTAGGTAACTGGTAATTTAATTTTATATTTTTTCAAAAATAAGTTAACAAATAAAAATTGAATATATTTGTCATATACATGATGTTTTAAAATATGTGTACATTACAGTGGAATGGCTAAATCAAAATAATTGATATATTCATTACCTCACATACTTATCATTTTTTATGGAGGGATCACTTAAAATCTGCCATTTTAGTCATTTTAACAAATTTAATTTCATACCTATGGCATTGTGATGAAACAGAAAATTGAGAAAATAAGCACATTGTTAATGAACAAATCCCTTGTGTATTCCTTTTCAAAGCACTGAGGTCTGAGTCGACAAGAAACAGAGGGAAAACATATTGCCCTTGGCCCCACTGAGCTTAGATTAAACTGAGATTGTAAATATGTAGAATATTATAATTAAAGCCATAGTTTACATTAGGGTTTGCTCTTTGTATCATATCAATCTGTAGATTTTGACAAATAATGTCATGTATGCACCATGGCCTACACAGTATACTCAGTATCATAGAGTGTAATTTCACCACCTTTACTTGTCCCTGGGCTCTACCTATTCATCCCTTCCTCCATGCCCCTTAACCCTGGAAAACCACTAATCTTTTTACTGCCTCTGTAGTTTTCCAATTCAAGAATGTCATGTAATTGGAGTCAGACAATTAGACTGGTTTATTTTATAATATGTGCTTAAGGATCCACTATGTCTTTTTGTGGCACAATAGCTTATTTCTTTATATTGTTGAATAATATTCCATTGTATAGATGTAATAATTTATCCATTCACCTATGGAAGGATATCTTGAATGTTTCCAAAATTGAACAATTATGAATAAATCTGACTCTCCTGTGTAAAATAATTCCAAGTAGTTTTTGTAGCAAATCTTCCCTCAAGTAAGCTGAGCCTAACTCCTCACTTCTTCAGAGAAGACTATGCATAGTGACTTCCTTTTTTAATGGTATAGTGTGGAAAAGGGAAATAAAAAGGAGTACAAATATAAAATATGACATACCTTTATGATTTTCCATTTTTCATTACAGTTGTCCAAAGCCTTTCTATTCAGTATCCATGGCATTCCTTGGTGGTAGTTTCTGAGGTGAGGGGGGAATGAAGAATTTGGTTATGATATATAAGTTAAATGTGCTGCTGACGTCACTTCACAGATATTTAAATTTGTAACTTTTATATGTTTATACATTTATATGAGAGTAAATAAGCCACTTAGCTTTTCATTTGATTCCTAGCTATGAGATTTACTGACTTTCTATTGTCCTACTCATGAGTCTCTAATTCATTTGTATCATTTTCTTCAGCCTTTGTTTTAGTTTGTTGTGCTTTTTATAATGCCATACCACATACTTAATTCATTAATTTTTGTATCCCTTTTTTAAGATATTATCTTGTTCCTTTTAGGTCAATTTTTGTCATATATTCTTCTATTTTTATATCCTCTATTCCAAAATAGTTTATGAAATAATACTGATTATGTGGAGGTGTGAGCTTTTCATTTTCTATTTTGTTGTTTCTTTTTAATTAATCATAAAATGTACTTTAAGAATTGAGCTTGTCTTTTTTCAATGTACATGTAGAAAGTAGGTACACTGATTTGGTTTGGCTGTGTCCCCACCTAAAAATCATCTTTAGTTGTAGTTCCCATAATCCACACAACTTGTGAGAGGGACGTAGTAGGAGGTAATTCAATCATTAGGGCAATTATTCCCACGATATTGCTTTCATGATAGTGAGTTCTTGTGAGTTCTCATTAGATCTGATGGTTTTGTAAATGGCTTTTCACCCTTTTGCTTGACACTTCTCCTTGTTGCAGCCATGTGAAGAAGGACATATTTGCTTCCCCTTCTGCCATAACTGTAAGTTTCCTGAGGCCTCCTAAGTCATGCTGAACTGTGAGTCAATTAAACCTCTCTCCTTCATAACTACCCAGTCTCAAGTATGTCTTTATTACCAGCATGAGAACACACTGCTACATACATTCTCTATACTCAGGGTAGAGACTCAGTGTATACAAATAGTTCTACCACTTTAATTATTTTATTAAGTCTTTTCGTCCCCAAATCTTCTTGTTCTTGATCTTTGCATGATTCCCTTTCCAGAAGAATAGCAAAGTGGCTATCAGTACCTGGAATTGATGGAGCAATCAACCATGGGACAATAAATGCCCACGGAGCTAGAATAGCTCATCTTGGCTGTGACAAAAACAGCTC
This sequence comes from Callithrix jacchus, assembly GCF_049354715.1. Lineage (NCBI taxonomy): Eukaryota > Metazoa > Chordata > Mammalia > Primates > Cebidae > Callithrix > Callithrix jacchus. Next base: position 128,439,558 of record NC_133512.1, read on the forward strand.
AACATAGGCTGTGTTTTAACAGAAACACCAAGTCATATGTTCAAGTGAGAACAACAGAAATCCATTTATCCTAAGATTAACATGATATATCTGAAATAAAACACTAGAAGGACAAAAGATCACAAAAATACAAAATAATCAGGTAGCCCTCCCCCACAACCCATCATTTACTGTCACTGTACTCTACTTCAGTTCACAGGTATGCTCAAATGGTGGGTCTCTTTCTTTCTGTGAAACGGGGGGAAAAGGCTTCAAGTTGTTTCATGAATGGGTCATCTCACCATGATGGTGCAAGCTGGAAACAGATGATAACTTCACATCTGCCCCATTCAGAGTTTCCCTAGAAGTGTTGAAGCCAAATCCTCCCAAAGCAGTGCAGCTGTTAAAATTCTCATGGGAGGGATTAAGCTCCAATTCCTGGAGAAAGGACGATTCAATTATGTATGGATATATTTTTAAACCACTACCATAAATAATCACTGTTTGGGAAAGATATTTTGAGGCTATGCATATATCCTGTTTCTCTTTAAGGAATCTACTACTAATTCTAGCATTCATCAGTGAATATTGCCTGCAATAAATATTACTGCAATATTATAATGGTGATTTTCTATATTCCTTATTCCTTCTATACTTAATTGGAATTATTTTGTAATGTACAATGTTCCCTTCTCCCATGTATTTATTCATTCAATTATTTATATCTCTATATATTAAGTATTCATTTTATTTGGGGCTTTTCAATCAATAGTCTCAGTTTTTATATTATTGCTCAAATTTGTCTGACTTTGATGATTGAAGCTGTTTATGGTTCACTCCTGAGTTCATTTCATAGGCTTTCTAGGTTTTATTGTTTTGTTTTGGATTGTTTATTGGCCCTGTTTCTTTCTGGCAACACAAAATGCTCTAAGACTCATTTTACTTTTTGGGGGCACCAAGTCTAGATGCAGATATTTCTTCAAAAAGCCCTAGCTTCTTTGATTGGAGAAACATATTTTGAATTTAAGATTTAGTTGCCAGGTGCAACCCTAGCTATCAAGGTGTCAGTTTTGAGGTCCTCTTAGCTGAGAATTAGGGCATATATACAAGCATACTAATCCATTTAAAAGCACTTATTTATACTTGTTACTTAGCTCTCTATCTGGAATATATTAACAGAAATATGAGTTCACACTATTTCTGACTCCATTCCAGCAACACAAAGTTCACTGTACCATTCACCTCTCTATATTTCTCAGACACCTGGCTCTCATTATTTATGATACATTTATGTTTATTACCAAAGAAGAATACAGGTAAAGCAGTTGCAGAATTGCAAATCAATACCCTTGTGAGACATAAATTTACCAAAGTACAGTGCTTTTTTTACAGTTATTTTTAATTTTAGTCTTAGATTATTCAGTCAAAACACACTTTGACAAAGTTTTTTAGTGCCTTCCTTATCAGATCCCTCACTTTTTTTATAATTAATTTTTTAATAAGCAAATTTCTCCTATTTAAGATATAGAACACAATGTTAAGAACCTTATAAGAGAAACATCTTAAATAACAGGATTAAAATACAAAAATAAAATCATAGAACAAACTCATAAACTGTGACCAAAAGAACACTGTTTCTATCCCAATATCAGAGAAAACTAGACTTCAACACAGCACATTGTGCCAGAAATAAATTTTTGTTATGGCAAAGATTAGTAACATGAAGATAAAATTATGTATTGCTATGTACCTAAAAGGACAATTTTATAAGTTATTTTTATTTTTTTAAATATTTTCTTTTTTTATTATTATAATTTTAGTTCTGGGGTACATGTGCAGAACATGCAGGTTTTTTACATAGGTATACACGTGTCATGGTGGTTTGCTGCATCCATCCCCCCATCATCTACATTAGGTATTTCTCCTAATGGTAGCCCTCCCCAATCCCCCCACCCACTGCTATCCCTCCATTAGGCCCCCTAGCCCCCAACAGGCCTTGGTGTGTGATGTTGCCATCCCTGTGTCCATGTGTTGTCAGTGTTCAACACCCACTTATGAGTGAGAGCATGTGGAGTTTGGTTTTCTGTTCTTGTGTCAGTTTACTGAGGATTATGGTTTTCAGATTCATCCATGTCCATGCAAAGTACATAATCTCAACCTTTTTTTATGGCTGCATAGTATTTCATGGTGTGTATGTGCCACATTTTCTTTATCCAGTTTTTCATTGATGGGCATTAGGGTTGTGCCACAATAAACATATGCGTACATGTGTCTTTATAATTGAATGTTTTATAATACTTTGGGTATATACCCAGCAATGGGATTTCTGGATCAAATGGTATTTCTGGTTCTAGATCCTTGAGGAATTGCCACACTGTCTTCCATAATGGTTGAACTAATTTACACTACCACCAACAATGTAAAAGCATTCCTATTTCTCCATATCCTCTCCAGCATCTGTTGTATCCTAATTTTTTGATGATTGCCATTCTAACTGACATGAGATGGAATCTCAATGTGGTTTTGATTTGCATTTCTCTAATGACCAGTGATGATGAGCTTTTTTTCATGTTTCTTGGCTGCATGAATGTCTTCTTTTGAGAAGTGTCTGTTTATATCCTTTGCACACTTTTTGATGTTTTTTTTATTCTAAATTTGTTTAAGTTCTTTGTAGATTCCAGTTATTAGCCATTTGTCAGATTGGTAGATTACAAAAATTTTTCACATTCTATTGGTTACTGGTTGACTATAATGATAGTTTCTTTTGCTGTGCAGAAGCTCTTAAGTTTAATTAGATCCCATTTGTCTACTTTGGCTTTTGTTGCCATTGCATTTGGTGTTTTAGTCATGAAGTCCTTGCCTATGCCTATGTCCTGAATGGTATTGACTAGGTTTTCTTTTAGGTTTTTGTGGTGTTAGGTATTATGTTTAAATCTTTTTTAAATTTTTTTTAATTTTACTTTAGGTTCTGTGGTACATGTGCAGATCATGCAGGATTGTTGCATAGGTACATACATGGCAATGTGGTTTGGTGCATCCATCCCCCATCAGCTATATCTGGCGTTTCTCCCCATAATTTCACTCCACAACCTCCCTAGCCCTCAATGCCCCTCCTCTTGTCCCCCCCAACAGACCCCAGCGTGTGATGCTCCCCTCCCTGTGTCCATGTATTCTCATTGTTCAACACCCGCCTATGAGTGAGTACATGCGGCGTTTGTTTTTCTGTTCTTGTGTCAGTTTGCTGAGAAAGATGGTTTCCAGATTCATCTATGTCCCTACAAAGGACTCAAACTCATCGCTTTTTATGACTGCATAGTATATGGTATATATGTGCCACATTTTCCTTGTCCAGTCTATCATTGATGGGAATTTGGGTTGGTTCCAAGTATTTGCTATTGTAAACAGTGCCACAATGAACATACATGTGCATGTGTCTTTATAATAGAACGATTTATAATCCTTTGGATATAAACCCAGTAATGGGATTGCTGGGTCAAATGGAATTTCTATTTCTAGGTCCTTGAGGAATCGCCACACTGTCTTCCACAATGGTTGAACTAATTTACACCCCCACCAACAGTGTAAATGTAATCCTATTTCTCCACATCCTCTCCAGTATCTGTTGTCTCCAGATTTTTTAATGAATTCTAACTGTCATGAGATGGTATCTCTGTGTGGTTTTGATTTGCATTTCTCTAATGCCCAGTGATGATAAGCATTTTTCATATGTTCGTTGGCCTCATATACGTTTTCTTTTGAAAAGGGTCTGCTCATGTTCTTCACTCACTTTTGAATGGGTTTGTTTGTTTTTTTTTCCTGTAAATCTGTTTAAGTTCTTTGAAAATTCTGATATTAGCCCTTTGTTAGATGGGTAGATTGCAAAAATTTTTCCCCATTCTGTTGGTTGCCAGTTCACTCTAATGATTATTTCTTTTGCTGTGCAGCAGCTCTGGAGTTTAATTAGATCCCATTTGTCTATTTTGGCTTTCATTACCAATGCTTTTGGTGTTTTAGTCATGAAGCCCTTGCCTAGGCCTATGTCCTTAGTGGTTTTGCCTAGGTTTTCCCCTAGGGTTTTAATGGTGTTAGGTCTTATGTTTAAGTCTTTAATCCATCTGTACTGTAGACTTGTAGTATAGTTTGAAGTCAGGTAATGTTATGCCTCCAGCTTGGTTCTTTTAGCTTAGGATTGTCTTGGCTATGCAGGCTGTCTTTTGGTTCCATAAGAAGTTTAAGGTGTTCTTTTCCAGTTCTGTGAAGAGGGTTATAGGTAGCGTGATGGGGATAGCATTGAATTTATAAATTACTTTGGGCAGTATGGCCATTTTCACAATATTAATTCTCCCTCACCATGGCATGGAATGTTTTTCCATCTATTTGTGTCCTCTCTTACTTCCTTGAGCAGGGGTTTGTACCTCTCCTTTAAGAGGTCATTCTCATCCTTTGTTAGTTGTATTTCTAGGTATTTCATTCTCTTTGTAGCAATTGTGAATGGGAGTTCACTCATGATTTGGCTCTATGGTTGTCTGTTATTGGCGTATAGGAATGCTTGTGATTCTTGCACATTGATTTTGTATCCTGAGACTTTGCTGAGGTTGCTTATCAGCTTAAGGAGATTTTGGGCTGAGATGATGGGGTCTTCTAAATAGACAATCATGCCATCTGCAAATAGACACAATTTTACTTCCTCTTTTACTCACTGAATACCCTTTATTTCTTTTTCTTGCCTCATTGTGCTGGCCAGAACTTCCAATACTATGTTGAATAGGAGTGGTAAGACAGGGCCTCCTTGTCCTTTGCTGGTTTTCAAAGGGAATGCTTCTAGGTTTTGTCCATTCAATATGATATTGGCTGTGAATCTGTTGTAAATAGATTTTATTTTTTTGAGATACATTCCATCAATACCTAGTTTAGAGTTTTTACGATAAAGGGCTGCTGAATTTTGTCGAAGACCTTTTCTGCATCTATTGAGACAATCGTGTTTTTTGTCTTTGGTTCTGTTTATGTGGTGAATTGCATTTATAGATTTGCATATATTGAACCAGCCTTGCATCCCACGGTTGAAGCCAAATTGATCAGCATGGATAAGCTTTTTTGATGTGCTGTTGGATTTGGTTTGTCAGTATTTTATTGAAGATTTTCACATCAATGTTCATCATGTGAAACATGTTCATCAAATTTCATATTGGCCTGAAATTTTCGTTTTTAGTTGTGTCTCTGCCAGGTTTTGGTATCAGGATGATGTTGGTCTCATAAAATGAGTTAGGGAGGATTCCCTCTTTTTGTATTGTTTGGAATAGTTTCAGAAGGAATGGTACCTGCTCCTCTTTGTACCTCTGGTAGAATTCGGCTACGAACCCATCTGGACCTGGACTTTTTTTGGTTGATAGGCTTGTAACTGCTTCCTTAACTTCAGACCTTGTTATTGGTCTATTCAGAGATTCAACTTCTTCCTGGTTTAGTCTTGAGAGGATGTAAGTGTCCAGGAATTTATCCATTTCTTCCAGATTTACTGGTTTATTTGCACAGAGGTGTTTATAGTAATCTCTGATGGTAGTTTGTCTTTCTATGGAATCAGTGATGATATCCCCTTTATGATTTTTATTACATTTATTCAATTCTTCTCTCTCTTCATTTTTATTTGTCTGGCTAGCAGTCAATCTATTTTGTTGATCTTTTCAAAAAAAACTGCTCCTGGATTCATTGGTTTTTTTCAAAAAAATTTTTGTGTCTCTATCTCCTTTAGTTCTGCTCTGATATTCATTATTTCTTGTCTTTTGCTAGCTTTTGAGTTTGTTTGATCTTGTTCCTCTAGTTATTTTAATCATGACATTAGGGTGTCAATTTTAGATCTTTCCTCATTTCTCATGTGGGCATTTAGTGCTATAAGTTTCCCTCTACGCACTGATTTAAATGTGTCCCAGAGATTCTGGTATATTGTGTCTTTGTTCTCATTGGTTTTGAAGAACAACTTTATTTCCGCCTTCATTTCATTATTTATCCAGTAATCATTCAGGAGCAGATTGTTCAGTTTCTAATTGCTGAGATATTTCATCACTACTAGGTTTGCCTTATAAGAGCTCTTGAAGGAAGCACTAAACATGGAAAGTAACAACCAGTACCAGCCACTGCAAAAGCATACCAAATTGTAAAGGTCACTGACACCGTGAAGAAGCTGCATCAACTAATGGGCAAAACAACCAACTAGCATCAAAATGGCAGGATGAAATTCACATGTAACAATATTAACCTTAAATGTAAATGGGCTAAATGCCCCAATTAAAAGACACACATTGGCAAATTGTATAAAGAGTCAAGACTCATTGGTGTGCTGTATTCAGGAGACCCATCTCATGTTCAAAGACACACATAGGCAGGAAGTAAAGGGATGGAGGAATATTTACCATCAAATAGAGAGAAAAAAAAGAAAGAAAGAAAAAGCAGGGATTGCAATCCTAGTATTTGATCAAACATACTTTAAACCAACAAAGATCAAAAGAGACAAAGAAAAGCATTACATACTGGTAATGGAATCAATGCAACAAGAAGAGCTAACTATCCTAAATACATATGCACCCAGGACTGGAGCACCCAGATACATAAAGTAAGTTCTTAATGACCTACAAAGAGGCTTTGACTCCCACACAATAATAATAGGAGACTTTTACACTCCATTGTCAATATTAGACAGATCAACAAGACAGAAAACTAACAAGGAAATCCAAGAGTTGAACACAGATCTGGACCAAGCGGACTTAATAGACATCTACAGAACTCTCCACCCCAAATTCACAGAATATACGTTCTTCTCAGCACTGCATGTACTCTAAAATTGACCATGTAATTGGAAGTAAATCATTCTTCAGCAAATGCAGAATAATGGAAATCATAACAATCTCTCAGACCACAGTGCAATCAAATTAGAACTCAGGATTAAGAAACTCACTCAAAAGTTCACCTTTAATATTCAGATACAGTCATTACTGTCTACATTTCATCTTGGATTTCCTTAACATTCTGGTTGATTTTTTAAAACAGTTGATAGTAAAATTTACTTTTGCAGTTTATATTATTGTTTTGACAAATGCATAGAACTGTGCATCCACTACCATAGTACCATATACAGCAGTTCCATCACACCAAAAAGCTTCCTGTTTTGGTCCTTTTTTCTTCTGGTTTTGAAAGCTCTGTTTCTGATTCATTGTACTTACTATTTTTATTTAACATACTATATATTACTTTGCCATGGATTCCCTTGGGCTGTTTTCAGTTTTTTATTTATTTCTGTAATTTGGCAGGAGTAGGGGGTGCAGGAGGATACAATTTTCCTGAATTATGCCATCTCTTATTTTCACCCTTCTTGCTGTCTTCCAACCACTCATCTGAATTTCTGCATATAAATTTCTTTACCCACTTCCAGAGAGATGATTGTTTCACTAACTAGTTTTTAATTAATAGGGGAAGCTTTCTTTTACTTCCTACCTGCAAAAAGGCAATATGTTCCTTGTTATTTTCTTTTACTAGTAAAAATGTTTTTATTTTTTATCTTCTTTTCTTTTACTATCTTTATAGAAATGCTGTTAGTTCTTTTAAATTATTCATTATTGAAAGAATTTGGTTTATCTGTTCAACTTCCCTACATAATATTTCTCTGTGCTACTGATGGTCCAGTACAGCTTGATGTTAGGGACTCAAAGAACCTCCTTTTTGTCAGAGGCCACAAAAGCAAATTGCTTCTTGCAAATACTATATGTGCAATGTTTAGTGAAATCTTATTGTCACTGGTCCTATGAAATAAACAAATAAAAACTGAGTTGATAAGTATCTGGGTTATTTCACTATTTGACTAGTATAAATAATAATGTCAATATGGGTTGCAGTGGCTTCTGCTACTTCACTCCATTGCTGAAGTCTTTCAGTCTATGCTCCTTCCCTTCAAAAAGTGCATTTCTGTTTTATTTGATATCTATTTTCATATCATTTTCTTATTGGCATAGGGTCATTAATTAATGATTTGATGTCTTCATATATATATATATGAAGTTCTGGGATACATGTGAAGAACATGCAGGTTTGTTATATAGGTATATTCATAACATGGTGGTTTGCTGCACCCATCAACCAGTCATGTACATTAGGGATTTCTCCTGATGCTATCCCTCCCGCACCCCTCCACCCCACAACAGGTCCCAGTTTGTGATATTCCCTCCCTGTGTCCATGTGTTCTCATTGTTCAACTCCCACTAATGAATGGGAAAGTGCAGTGCTAGATTTTCTGTTCCTGTGTTAGTGTGCTGAGAATGATGCTTTCCAGCTTCATCCATGTCCCTGAAAAGGATATGAACTCATCTTTTTTTATGGCTACGTATTATTCCATGGTGTGTATGTTCCACATCTCCTTTATCTACTCTACCACTGATAGCAAAGACTTGGGTTGGTTCCAAGATTTTGCTATTGTGAATAATGCTGCAATAAACATATGTGTGCATGTGTCTATCAGCACTTTGTGAGCCCCACTCTCGCTGATTCAACATCTGAAATATTTTCTATTTTCCAAGTTTCCCGCACACAACTCCTCAGTAAACTTGGCAGACCATAATTTTACAAAAATAAAGCTTGAATCCTACTTTCTTTTTTTCATATTACTGCTGAGTAACATCAACAAATAAAAACTGAGTTGATAAGTATCTGGGTTATTTCACTATTTGACTAGTATAAATAATGTCAATATGAATATTCATACAATTTTTTGTGAATGTTTTTAGTTCTCTAAGGCATACAATCTAGGTGGGAAATTTTAAGGTTATATGTCAATTCTGTGTTTGGTTTTTTAGAGGAAGTACTAAACTGTTTTCTAAGGTGGCCACATCATTTTACATTCCTACCAGCTATGTATGATGGTGTTAATTTCTACACAACCTCTAAAATATTTACTATAGTCCCAGCTATTGGGAGGCTGAGGCAGAAGAATCGCTTGAACCCAGGAGGTGAGGTTGCAGTGAGAGGAGATCATGCCACTGCACTCCAGCCTGGGTGATGGAGTGAAACTCAGTCTCAATAAATAAAAAAGTGTTTACTACAGTCTCATGTTTATCTTAGCCATTCTACAGGGTGCAAAATTATAATTTATTGTCTTTTAAATTTACATTTTCTAAATAAATGATGTCAGTCATCTTTCCATATTCTTTTTATCCACTTGAATATCTGTTGTAGAGACATGGCTTTTCAAATTCCTTACCCATTTTTAATTAAGCAACTTTTTTAAAAATTGGTGAATAGTAAGATTCATTACTTATTTTGGGTACTTGTTAGTTATTGGATGTATAATTCACCAATACTTTATAAAGTTCTTTGTGTGTTTTGGGTTGTGCTTTTGATGATGTCCATAGAAGCATAAATACTTTTAATTTTGATTTAATTCAATTTATCTATTTTTTAAATTTTATTTCTTGTGATTTTGGTATCACACTTAAGAAACCATTGCAAATCCAATTTACACTTTTATGTTTTCTTCTAAAATTTTTAGTTTTATGTCTTAAATATAGGCCTTTGAAACATTTTCATTTAATTTTGTGTATTGTAGTGAGACGGAGGTCAAGCTTCTTTTTTTTCATTTGTATATTTAGTTATCCTAGTAGCATTTGTTGAAAAGGCTATTCTGTCATTCACAAATTATTTTTACACTCTTGACAAAAAATAAATGACAAAATAATGATGATTTGTTTTTGGAGTATAAATTCTTTTCCTTAATCGATATGTATATCCCTATTGCAGTAACACACCGCCTTGATTACTGTACCTTTGTAGTAAGTTTTAAAATCAGGAAGTGTGAATGCTCTAGATGTGTTCCTCCTTTGCAAGTTTGTTTTGGATATTCTGGATCACTTACTTTCTATATGAATTTGGAAATAACTTGTCAATTTCGACACAGAAACAAGTTGGCATTTTGATAAACATCATACTTTATATAGAGATCAATTTTGGCAGTATTATTAGAGTAACAATATTGTCATCTGATCTATAAAACTGTAATATATTTCCATTTACTTAGGTCTTCAATGTATTTATTTTCTTTTTAAGTATTATATTCTTTTAGGTAGCATTATAAATAAATTTTTTCCCTTATTTTTGTTTTTTGATTGTTTATTGCTAGTACATAGAAGTACAATTGACTTTTTTATATAGATCTTGTATTATATAATTTTGCTGAACTTCTATACTGGTTCTAATAGCTTATATTTTTATGGATTTCATAGGATCTTACATTATGTATAAGACATGTTTTCTGTGAATAAGGATGTTTTTATTCCTTCCTTTTTTAATCTAGATTTTTCTTTTTTCCTGCATGCTTGGCCTGGCTAGAACCTGCATTATGTTATTGAATGGAAGTGATATAATTGGATATCTGTCTTGTTCCTGATATTAAGTAGGACCTTTTTAGCCTTTCACTATTAATTATAATGTTAACCTTGAGCTTTTTTATAGATTACTTTAATCATGTTGAGGAATTTATCATGTCCTCACAGATTGCTCAGTATTTTTTAAATAAAAGTGTATTGAATTTTTTCAAGTGCTTTTTCTCTATGTATTGATACAATCATGTGGTTTTGTTTTATACTTTATAAATACAATATGGTACATTAATTAATTTTCTTTTATTTAATCAACTTTTCATTCCTAGAATAATCCATTTGGTTGTGCTATATAATCCTCTTCATATATTGCTGGATTTTATTTGTTGGTTCACTTAAACTTTGAACAAAGTAGAGATAAGGGTTGCTGACACCTGTGCAGTCGAAAATCCATGTGTAACTTTTGACTCCATAAACTCTAACTACTAATAGCCTTCTGTTAACCAGAAGCCTCACCAATAACATAGTTGATTAACACATATTTTATGTTATATATGGTATTCTTAAAATAAACAATAGAGAAAACAAAGTGTTGTTATGAAAATCATAATGAGGAGAAAATATATTTACTATTCATTAAGTGGAAGTAGATTATTATAAAGGTCTTTGTCCCTGTTTCTTCCAGTTGCATTAACGGAGGAGGAGGAAGGTTTGGTCTTGCTGTGTCAAGGGCGCTGAAGCCTGAAGAAAATCTGTTTACAAATGGACCTATCTAATTCAAACTCATGTTGTTCAAGTATCAACTGTATTTTGTTAAGAATTTTGCATCTTTGAAATTGTATGTTACTCTGTAGATTTCTTGTGATGTCTTTGTCTGATTTGGATATTGGAGTAATACTGGCCTCATGAGTTTGGAGTGTTCCTTTTCTAATTGTTGGAATATTTTCTGAAGGATATTAATATATTTTTACACATTTGGTAGCATTCACCAGTAAAGTCATCTGAACTTGAACTTTTCTTTGTAAGAAATTACTAATATAATCCCTTTACTTGTTATCAGATTCTTCGGACTTTCTATTTTTTCATTGGTTTAGGTAGTTTGTGTCTTTCTAGAAGTGTTTCCATTTAAGTAGATTTTCTCTTTTGTAGAATTGCAATACACATAGTATTACTTTATAATCTGTCCCATTTCAATAAAGTCAGCAGTAATATATTAGCTTCCATTCCTGATTTTAGTAATTTGAGGTCTCTTTTTTGTCAGTTTTGCTAAAATGTTGGCAATTTTTGATCTTTTCAAAGAAATACTTTAACATAATTGATTTCATTGTCTTTCTAGCATCTTTTTCATTTATCTCTACTCTAATATTTATAGTTTTCTTACTTTTCCTATGCTTTAGATTTAGTTTTCTCTTCTAGTTTCTTAAGGTGAATGTTTATATCTGGTTAAAATTTTTAAAAGTCCTGGGAGTGGGTATTTTTAGAGAACTTCCAGATGAATCGGATAATTTCAGTTTTCTGGGAGTAGTGTTTTTGGTAAGCCCCAAATCCTTTTGTTACCTGCAGTGCCTGCTCATTTATTTTGAAATTGCAGAGGTATTGGGTTTAGGCATATTGAGGAGCTGGAAGAGGAAGGTGGGAATAGAGGAAGATGAGAATACAAAGCTTACTGTTCTCATGGAAATTTAGTTACTTTTATTGAATAAATGCTCTTTGTATTGTGACAAAACTTTGTATTATGAAAAAAAAGTTGATTTTGACAATTTTTAGGAGTATTCTCATGGCCTTAATTGAGTACTGAATATTAAGAAGCCCTTAATTCTGCCTTGATGTAACTTTTATCTAGACTAACCAAGCAAAAAAAATAGAGAAGACTTAAATAAATAAAATTATAAATTAAAGGGAGACATTAAAACTGATACCACAGAGAGCCGGGCGCAGTGGCTCAAGCCTGTAATCCCAGCACTTTGGGAGGCCGAGGTGGGTGGATCACGACGTCAAGAGATCGAGACCATCCTGGTCAACATGGTGAAACCCCATCCCTACTAAAGATACAAAAAATTAGCTGGGCATGGTGGCGCGTGCCTGTAATCCCAGCTACTCAGGAGGCTGAGGCAGGAGAATTGCCTGAACTCAGGAGGCGGAGGTTGCGGTGAGCCGAGATCGCGCCATTGTACTCCAGCCTGGGTAACAAGGGCGAAACTCCATCTCAAAAAATAAAAAAAAAAAACTGATACCACAGAAATATAAGAGATCAGGAGAGTATGACGAACAATTATTCACCAAAACATTGAGTAAATTAAAAGAAATGAACAAATTCCTAAAAACATTGATGGAATAAATTCACAAAATCAAGAATATGAATATAAACATAAATACAGTATTTATATTCCTATCATCTTACTCATCTTAAAATGGCAACTACCATTCTCTGGTTGCTCAAGCCATATGCCTTGATGCCATTACTGACTCCTCTTTTTCTCACATGCCATGTAAAATCCAGCCGGTATTAAGTCTAGCTTCAAAATATGTTGAGACTATCATCAGTTCTCATCACTGCTATCACTCTGATCTGAACTACCACCATCTAACACTGTTTTACTGTACCTAGGTTTCACTGTTTCTGCTCTTCTCTTTCTATTAGCATTGTTTGAAACGGCATCTAAAAGGTTATCATTGACTGAAGTTTCAGCCAAATAAATTCATTATTCAAAACTATTCATGTCTCCTTATTTCTCTTTTTCTAATTCGATATGATCTGTCTCCCCATCCATTAATCTACTTTAGCTGCACTAGCTATGAAGTTCCTGGTATAAAACACAGTAACCCCACTTTAGGGGCTTTATCAGTTCCTTCTACCCAGAGTGCTCTTTCTTGAGATATCTGCATTGATAATTCATATATTTTTTGAGTCTTTGCTCAAATCTCACCACCTCAGTGAGAAAAATGGTGACTATTCTATTTAATATAGCATACTACCACTACTTCATTTTTTTCCTCAACTTTGACAATCCCAATTTTTCTTTCTGCTTTAGGCATTTTTCTCTTTGCATAACTCTTACCATCTTCCTAAACAATATATAATGTAATTATATATGATGTTCACTCTCATAGCATATCTCCTTTCAGCTAGAACATAAAGTACATAAGAAAAGAAATCTTTATGTCTTTTGTCCATTGATGTATGCCATTTGGCATAATGGTGGATATATACTAATAATGAAAATGAACTTATGATGACCAAATGCAAACCTCTCAATTTTATCATTCAAAGCCCACAATATTTGCCCCATTATATTTATGAGAGAAGAAAATGTGGGGTATGGGATAATATCCTGTGGTTCAAAAGGGTGATGTCTCTGTCCAACCAGGGAAGCTCTGAATGTTCACTCCAAAGTGACTTCAATCCTTCTTGATCATATTTCAAGGACTTCTTTCTATCTCAAGGACTTCTTTCACTGAAATCCATACATTCTAAGACAGAGCATCTCAAATTGCCTACCTAGTCATATTAGTCAAAATTAAGTAAAATCTCTTCTACAAAATCATTATACATTTTTAAATTACGCTACAGTGATTTCACCAGTCTTTAAACTTTTAGAACAATTAATTTCATAAATGAGTCATTTACCATTCTTTGAAAATATGTAATTCCAATTACTGGAAATTACTTTTAATAATAGAGATTACTACTAATTTTTAATTTATATTTTAACTACATTTAGCATACAGATTAAACAAAAGGAAAATTCTTTTTTATGTTATCATCCTAATGAATGTGAAGTTTTGAGTTATATTGAAAACGTTTTGAAGAGAACTTATTTATCAAATATATGAGTATTCATTAAATTTAATTTTGCAACTTTAGCTTTCTAGGTAATTATCAGTCATTTATATTTACTCATGACTTGGGAAATATTAATAATGTTCCATAACATTTCACTACCAATGACATGAATTTTGTAGTAGCCATCAAAACAAATTAAATAAGAGTTAAATATTATGTTCATGCCAAAATGTAAACAGATTAAAGATAATATTGTGCTGAATAAAATATATGATTATAACAAAAGATTTGTATTTCACAAACAAGTAAATAAAATTCTCCTGTAATTTGTCCACGCAAACTTGCCCATTCTTACCATTTTATTATCTATGCATCTGGATTTGATTTATATGAAACCATGCTTAACACACTGCTTTACATTTTCACTTTTTTAACATTAAAATTGTATCACTTTTTCAGCCTTTACATTTTGAGCATCTTTATATTTCATTAGCAATTTTCCAGAGAGTTGCATTAAACACCTTAAGTAGCATTACATACCTTTTTATACTTGCATTTTGTCAACTACCATATCTGTAAAATTCAAATAGCTGGAGATGTAGATAATCATTTTTTTAAAATTTTTATTGCATTTTAGGTTTTGGGGTACATGTGCAGAACATGCAAGAAAGTTGCATAGGTACACACATGGCAGTGTGTTTTGCTTCCTTTCTCCCCTTCACCCACATTTGGCATTTCTCCCCAGGCTATCCTTCCCCAGCTCCCCCTCCCACTGGTCCTTCCTTTCTCCCCCAATAGTCCCCAGTGTTTAGTACTCCCCTCCCTGTGGCCATCTGTTCTCATTTTTCATCACCCGCCTATGAGTGAGAATATGCGGTATATCATTTTCTGTTCTTGTGTCAGTTTGCTGAGAATGATGTTCTCCAGATTCATCCATGTCCCTAAAAATGACACAAACTCATCATTTCTGATTGCTGCATAATATTCCATGGTGTATATGTGCCACATTTTCCCAATCCAATCTATCATCAGTGGGCATTTGGGTTGGTTCCAGGTCTTTGCTATTGTAAACAGTGCTGCAATGAACATTCGTGTGCATGTGTCCTTATAGTAGAACAATTTATAGTACTTTGGATATATACCCAGTAATGGGATTGCTGGGTCAAATGGAATTTCTATTTCTAAGGCCTTGAGGAATCGCCACACTGTCTTCCACAATGGTTGAAATAATTTACACTGCCACCAACAGTGTAAAAGTGTTCCTTTTTCTCCACATCCTCTCCAGCATCTGTTGTCTCCAGATTTTTTAATGATAGCCATTCTAACTGGCATGAGATGTTATCTCAATGTGGTTTTGATTTGCATCTGTCTGATGACCAGTGATGATGGGCATTTTTTCATATGATTGCTGGCCTCATATATGTCTTCTTTTGTAAAGTGTCTGTTCATATCCTTTGCCCAATTTTGAATGGGCTTGTTTGTTTTTTCCTGGAAATTTGTTTGAGTTCTTTGTAAATTCTGGATATCAGCCCTTTGTCAGATGGATAAACTGCAAAAATTTTTTCCCATTCTTTGGTTGCTGATTCACTCTAGTGACTGTTTCTTTTGCCGTGCAGAAGCTGTGGAGTTTCATTAGGTCCCATTTGTCTATTTTGGCTTTTGTTGCCAATGCTTTTGGTGTTTTGTTCATGAAGTCCTTGCCTACTCCTATGTCCTGGATGGTTTTGCCTAGATTTCCTTATGTTTAAGTCTTTAATCCATCTGGAGTTAATTTTAGTGTAAGGTGTCAGGAAGGGGTCCAGTTTCTGCTTTCTGCACGTGGCTAGTCAGTTTACCCAACAGCATTTATTAAACAGAGAATCGTTTCTTCATTTTTTGTTTTTGTCAGGTTTGTCAAAGAACGGATGGTTGTAGATATGTTGTGTTGCCTCCGAAGGCTCTGTTCTGTTCCAATGGTCTATATCTCTGTTTTGGTACCAGTACCATGCTGTTTTGATTACTGTAGCTTTGTAGTTTGAAATCCGGTAGTGTGATGCCCCCCACTGTGTTCTTTTTGCTTGGAATCGACTTGGCTATGCGGGTTCTTTTCTGGTTCCATTTAAAGTTCATGGTGGTTTTTTCCAGTTCTGTGAAGAAAGTCAATGGTAACTTGATGGGGATAGCGTTGATTCTGTAAATTACTTTGGGCAGTATAGCCATTTTCACGATATTAATTCTTCCTAACCATGAACATGGAATGTTTCTCCATCTGTTGTGTCCTCTCTTATTTTGTTGAGCAATGGTTTTTAGTTTTCCTTGAAGAGGTCCCTTACATTCCTTGTGAGTTGTATTCTAGGTATTTTATTCCTTTTTTTTTTTTGAGACAGAGTTTCGCTCTTCTTACCCGGGCTGGAGTGCAATGGCGCGATCTCGGCTCACTGCAACCTCCGCCTCCTGGGTTCAGGCAATTCTCCTGCCTCAGCCTCCTGAGTAGCTGGGATTACAGGCACGCGCCACCGTGCCCAGCTAATTTTTTGTATCTTTAGTAGAGACGGGGTTTCACCATGTTGACCAGGATGGTCTCGATATCTTGACCTCATGATCCACCCGCCTCGGCCTCCCAAAGTGCTGGGATTACAGGCTTGAGCCACCATGCCCAGCTGGTATTTTATTCTTTTTGTAGCAGTTGTGAATGGCAGTTCGTTCTTGATTTGGCTTTCTTTAAGTCTGTTATTGGTGTAGAGAAATGCTTGTGATTTTTGCACATTGATTTTATATCCTGAGACTTTGCTGAAGTTGTTTATCAGTTTCAGGAGTTTTTGGGCTGAGGCAATGGGGTCTTCTAGGTATACTATCATGTCGTCTGCAAATAGAAACAATTTGGCTTCCACCTTTCCTATTTGAATACCCTTTATTTCTTTTTCTTGCCTGATTGCTCTGACTAGAACTTCCAGTACTATATTGAATAGGAGTGGTGAGAGAGCACATCCTTGTCTAGTGCCAGATTTCAAAGGGAATGCTTCCAGTTTTTGCCCATTCAGTATAATATTGGCTGTTGGTTTTTTGTAAATAGCTTTTATTACTTTGAGATACGTTCCATCAATACTGAGTTTATTGAGGGTTTTTAGCATAAAGGGCTGTTGAATTTTGTCGAATGCCTTCTCTGCGTCAATTGAGATAATCATGTGGTTTTTGTTTTTGGTTCTGTTTATGTGGTGAATTACGTTGATAGACTTGCATATGTTGAAACAGCCTTGCACCCCCGGGATGAATCCTACTTGATCATGACGGATAAGTTTTTTGATTTGCTGTTGCAATCGGCTTGCCAATATTTTATTGAAGATTTTTGCATCTATGTTTATAATGGATATTGGCCTGAAGTTTTCTTTTCTTTTTGAGTCTCTGCCGGGTTTTGGTATCAGGATGATATTGGTCTCATAAAATGATTTGGGAAGGATTCCCTCTTTTTGGATTATTTGGAATAGTTTCAGAAGGAATGGTACCAGCTCCTCTTTGTGTGTCTGGTAGAATTCGGCTGTGAACCCATCTGGACCTGGGCTTTTTTTGTGTGGTAGGCTCTTAATTGCTGCCTCGACTTCTGACCTTGTTATTGGTCTATTCCTAGTTTCAGCTTCCTCCTGGTTTAGGCTTGGGAGGACACAGGAGTCCAGGAATTTATCCATTTCTTCCAGGTTTACTAGTTTATGTGCATAGAGTTGTTTGTAATATTCTCTGATGATGGTTTGAATTTCTGTGGAATCTCTGGTGATTTACCCTTTATCATTTTTTATTGTATCTATTTGGTTGTTCTCTCTTTTCTTTTTAATCAATCTGGCTAGTGGTCTGTCTATTTTGTTGATCTTTTCAAAAAACCAGCCCTTGGATTTATTGATTTTTTGAAGGGTTTTTCGTGTCTCTCTCTCCTTCAGTTCTGCTCTGATCTTAGTTATTTCTTGTCTTTTTCTGGGTTTTGGTTTTTATTTATCTTGCTCCTCTAGCTCCTTCAATTTTAACGATAGGGTGTCAATTTTGGATCTCTCCATTCTCCTCATATGGGCACTTATTGCTGTATATTTTCCTCTAGAGACTGCTTTAAATGTGTCCCAGAGATTCTGGCATGTTGTGTCTTCGTTCTCATTGGTTTCAAAGAACTTCTTTATTTCTGCCTTCATTTCATTGTTAATCCAGTCAACATTCAAGAGCCAGTTGTTCAGTTTCCATGAAGCTTTGCAGTTCTGGGTTGGCTTCTGAATTCTGAGTTCTAACTTGATTGCACTATGGTCTGAGAGACTGTTTGTTATGATTTCAGTTGTTTTGCATTTGCTGAGGAGTGCTTTAATTCCAATTACATGGTCAATTTTAGAGTAGGTGTGATGTGGTGCTGAGAAGAATGTGTATTCTGTGGATTTGGGGTGGAGAGTTCTGTAAATGTCTATCAGGTTTGCTTGCTCCAGGTCTGAGTTCAAGCCCTGGATATCCTTGTTGATTTTCTGTCTGGTTGATCTGTCTAATATTGACAGTGGAGTGTTAAAGTCTCCCACTATTATTTTGTGGGAGTCTAAGTCCCTTTGTAAGTCATTAAGAACTTGCCTTATGTATCTGCGTGCTCCTGTATTGCGTCCATATATGTTTAGGATCATTAGCTCTTCTTGTTGTATCGATCCTTTTACCATTATGTAATGGCCTTCTTTGTCTCTTTTGATCTTTGTTGCTTTAAAGTCTATTTTATCAGAGATGAGAATTTCAACTCCTGCTTTTTTTTGCTCTCCATTTGCTTGGTAAATCTTCCTCTATCCCTTTATTTTGAGCCTTTGTGTATCCTTGCATGTGAGATGGGTTTCCTGGATACAGCACACTGATGGGTTTTGGATTTTTATCCAATTTGCCAGTCTGTGTCTTTTGATTGGTGCATTTAGTCCATTTACATTTAGGGTTAATATTGTTATGTGTGAATTCGGTACTGCCATTTTGATGCCAGCTGGCTGTTCTGCCTGTTAGTTGTTGTAGATTCTTCATTATGTTGATGCTCTTTAGCATTTAGTGTGATTTTGGAATGGCTGGTACTGGTTGTTCCTTTCTATGTGTAGTGCCTCTTTTAGGAGCTCTTGTAAAGCAGGCCTGGTGGTGACAAAATCTCTGAGTACTTGCTTGTTTGGAAAGGATTTTATTTTTCCTTCACTTATGAAGCTCAGTTTGGCTGGATATGAAATTCTGGGTTGAAAGTTCTTTTCTTTAAGAATGTTGAATATTGGCCCCCACTCTCTTCTGGCTTGTAGTGTTTCTGCTGAGAGATCTGCTGTGAGTCTGATGGGCTTCACTTTGTGGGTGACCTGACCTTTCTCTCTGGCTGCCCTTAGTATTTTCTCCTTTATTTCAACCTTGTTGAATCTGACAATTATGTGCCTTGGGTTTGCTTTTCTTGTGGAATATCTTTGTGGTGTTCTCTGTATTTCCTGCATTTGAGTGTTGGCCTGTCTTGCTAGGTGGGGGAAATTTTCCAGGATAATATCCTGAAGAGTATTTTCCAGCTTGGATTCATTCTCTTCGTCCCCTTCTGGTACACCTATCAAACGTAGGTTAGGTCTCTTCACATAGTCCCACATTTCTTGGAGACTTTGTTCATTCCTTTTTGCACTTTTTCTCTGATCTTGGTTTCTCGTTTTATTTCATTGAGTTGATATTCGACTTCTGATATGCTTTCTTCTGCTTGGTCAATTCGGTTGTTGTAACTTGTGCATGCTTCACGAAGTTCTCGTATTGTGTTTTTCAGCTCCTTTAATTCATTCATATTCCTCTCTAAGGTATCCCATTCTTGTTATCATTTCCTCGAATGTTTTTTCAAGTTTCTTAGTTTCTTCGCATTGATTTAAAACATGTTCTTTTAGCTCACAAAAGTTTCTCATTATCCACCTTCTGAAGTCTAATTCTGTCATTTTGTCTCAGTCACACTCCGTCCAGCTTTGTTCCTGTGCTGGTGAGTTTTGGTCCTTTCTAGGAGGCGGGGTATTCTGGTTTCGCGTGTTTTCCTCCTTTTTGTGCTGGTTTCTTCCCATCTTTGTGGATTTATCCACCTGTCGTCTGTGTAGTTGCTGACTTTTTGATTGGGTCTCTGAGTGGACGCCCAGGTTGTTGATGATGAAGTATTTCTGTTACTTGGTTTTCCTTCTATTAGTCTAGCCCCTCCCTGTATGACTGCTGAGGTCCACTCCAGGCCCTGCTTGTCTGGGGTGCACCTATAGCAGCAGTGGAACAGTGAGGGATGCTACCAGTTTCTTTTTCTGCTATCTTTGTCCCAGAATGATGCCTGCCAAATGTCAGTCTTTTGGATATAGAGGGGTGAGGGAGCTACTTGAGGAGACAGTCTGTACTTTATAGCAGCTCAAGTGCTAAGCTGTGAGCTCTGTTGTTCATTCAGGGCTGTTAGTCTGCTACGTTTAATTCTGCTGCAGCAGAACTCATCAAAAAAAAACCGTTTTTTTCTCAGATGCTCTGTCCCGTGGGGGTTGGGGTTTTCTTTGTGAGTGTCCATTGTGGTATCCTGCCCAGCTAGGAGGCAGCCTAGTCACTATTTGCCTGCCGAGGCTCGGCCCTGCTGGTTTGAGGTTTGCCCTGTTTCTGCAGGCTCTGCACTGCTGCTGCGGTCTCCGCCCTTCTGCCATGGGCTACGCCCTGTGGCAGAGTCTCTCTGTTGCAGTGGGTTGCCTCGGCAATGGCAGGCTGCGTCAGCAATGGGCCTGTACCTCAATAGGGGTGGATTGCCTCAGTAATGACGGATGCCCCTTCCCCACAGAGCTCCACTGTCCTGGGTTCAGCTATGCCCTCAGGGAACCTCTCCACCCAGAGCGTTTGGAATCGCCATTTTATTTGTCCCACTGCGCTACGCCAAACGCTGTATCCCTGAAATTTCCTGGCCTGGCTCATTGTCCAAGTCCTGTTCAGTCTCAAGTTCAGCCCTCTCAAGTCACAGATTGACGGTTCAACAGGACACCCGGACCAGTGTGCTTTGTGCGGAGCGCTGTGTAGCGCCGCTGTGCTACAGCGCCGGCCACCGGCTGCACCGGCTGCTGGCTGCACCAGCCAAAGCCTCTGCCTGGCGTCCCGCGTCTCTTTGATACCTGGGATTTTCCCCATTCTGTGGGCAACAAAGATCCGTCTGGAAATGCGGCCCTGACTTACCCTCGCCGCACAGTCACTGAGAGCTTCAATCCTGGGTTGTTCTCACCACGCCATCTTGAGTCCCCTCCTGTTGATAATCATTTTTAATTATTTTTTTTAAAGTATAAACAGGATCGACATAAAATATTTGCAAATCAATTGTTTTTATAGCTTTACCAAAAAATAAAAAAAATGAGGGGGAGATAAAATGGTTCAAAAACACCTAAGGTTTTAAATCTATTGCTAAATTGTTGTTCAAAAATATCTAATCAACTTAACTTCTTATAAACGTTGTGTAGAAATATCTCATTATAATCTTTAATCAGTGGTAATCAGCGTTACTTTAATTTTACTCTTTATTAAGATGAATAATTAAGAACACTACATATTGACCTAAATTCTGTCTTCCGTGTATTCAGGCTACCTTTACAAAAACATAAGTTTGGGCCCTATTTTCCTTTTGGCTACTTTACGATTGTGTTTATTTTCACTCTTGCTAGAAGTCAGGACTTAAGAAATGTATAAGCCATAAAATTATTTTTTCAAAATTACAATCAGATTTAGGATTTATAATGTATTTCCTATGCATTCTCGAGCAAAGACAATGCTACCCTAGAATTTCATATTTGACAGGTCATTTAGTCTTTGGTTCTTTTATATTTGTTGCATGGTTTTTAAATAGAATTTGTCCATTCATTCAACAAAAGAAGCTTTCTTTGAGCTTGATATCATGGTGGTGATGGGGTGGGGACATAAATAAGTAAATAAAAATACAGACCCTGGTCTCAAAGTATTTGAAAACTTTGGGGAGCTTAGCATAAAGAATCTTAATACAAGATGAAGTGCTCAGTGTTCCCAGAATGATGTGAAGGCAAAGACCAGGAGAATGCTGACAGATACAACTACTATTGTCTCAGTGAGCAGATAAATGGGTGTTTTGTAAGACTTTAAATGTTGAATGGGATTACACTTATATTTTCCAAGAAAATAAATGTTTGTAAATGTTTAAAATAATAGAAAGAAAAATAAATTTCTATAGACAAGTAACACTGCCTTACATTTACATAGATAGTTAAAACTTCAGAGCTGCAGGAATGACAAGAAGTATATAATCTTTTACCATCTCAAGAAGTAAAGGGAATATGTGGGAAGATGTGGCAAGCTTTACAAAACAAAGCCCAGTTAAGCGTAGCCATATACAATTCTACAAGTGTCAACAGATTTGTCCTGAGCTGCTATTTAAGGCTTGAAGAGCTTGATACTGAGCAAAAGTATTTAGACTTACTCATTTGTGTCAAATTAATGAAATTTTTGACTGAATTACAGAAACAACCTCATTAGATGATTCTGCCAGAGAAAATTTTGCTTTAAGTACACCTGCATTTTCTATTTATGTTTGGCATTTAAATTGTAATATATTTTTCAGCAATACTTGTTTGTTAAACAGCACTTTATACTGAAAGTAGAGAGCTTGGGGTTTAGCTCTTATTTTGATAATAATTAATTGTATAAACTTAGGAAACTCCTTTGACCCTTCTGGACATTGACTTTTCTGACTGGTTAAAAGAGGAGATTCCATCCAGTGATCTCCAATTCCCTTCCAACTTGTCTTACATTAACATTTTTCCTTTTGGCAAAAGTTAGTTGTATTATAAATCTTAAAATTGGATTTTACTTGACAGAGAGTCTATGAAATAGGCTGTTGGAAGCACAAGTGCCCAGTTGTATTGTAAATAATTAGTTGCTTCACTGAAAATGCATTACTTTTTATAAAACCGTATCCTCTTCCTTCAGAGATGACTACATTTCTCAGGGTAGCTGCCTTTTCTATTTAATGCATTGTTAAAACTCAAGCAAGTATAAAGGGCTTTTTTATTGTAAAAAATACTTTATTTGGCTTTAGAACACAGCTACAGAACATAGTACAGACTTATTCTATGTTGAATACACGTGGGCTGCAAGATGAAACATACTTTACAAATAAAGAAAGCTGCAACAGGTATGGCTATAATTACAAGATAAATTGAATCTCTAGTCATTGAATCCATTCATCTCATTTTGAGTGGGAAATAACAGTTTTCCTGGAGATGTTACTTTAGCTAAGCAAGAGATTGGTTGTATAATAACACACACTTGTTATTTTGTGTGACTAGGCCTATTTTCACATTACTTTTCAAAAATGCTGATTTTTTTCTTCATTCATGGGATATTGTTCTTTTTGAACTTTCAGCTTAAGACTAAAATCTTGTCTGGAGCATGAGAAATAGGTGACTCTTTCTGCAGATCTTATGCTTGCCTCAGCAGCTTTTCCAAGAACCCAGTGGCAGAATCAAATTATCAGAGGTCACAAAGAGGCTGCTTTTGGCAGTTTGCATCAAACTGGAGGCCCATCACCAAGGCAGTCATAATTTTTACCAACGTTACATATACAGCCAGTGGTGCCAAGAGGGTTCAAGATTGACTGGCCCACCCATATCCAACCTGTAGATACCTGCCAGTTCACAAACTTTGAGGTCTCACTACGCACTAGCCCGTAAAAAACAGTCAATTCCAGCAATTTATTCAACTTTGAAATCATTGGCAGAAGTTCTCCATTTTATTTCAAGTAGTTTCTGATTTTAAGTTCATTTTCTTCTGATGAAATACACATATACACACATTTTCTATTGAGTCATCTTTATTGCATTTAAAAAGGTATGTTTCTTGAACAACATGAGTGTTTGCATTGTAATTTTATTAAATGGTTCATCGATATTTTATGACAACTAGATTTTTACTTGAAATATCCAAGTGAGTTTGAAATATTGTCTCACTCACTGCCCTTTGAAAGCTCATCCCTGAACATCTTTGTATATATTCAGTATGATTGTTTTTGCTTTAAAAAAACAAATACAGCCAGACTTAGATTGACCTATATATCTAAATTCTAAGTATAAAAATGTAATATAATATGTGCACTTAAAATTACATTTGAACATTTTTCTTATCATTTAATGCTGCACAGCAATAAAAATGATTTTAAAAGTAAATAATTTTATGTTTTTTAACAACAAAATAGTTATTTGTTTTTATGACATAACTCAACAAAACCAGTATATTTTGGAATTCACTGAAAAAGAGGGTAAAGAGGAATAAAATAAAAATATATTTCTGGTATGGTTAACTAAGGACATATAGAAAATTTTGAGCCCAGAGATATTTCCATTTTAATTAGATATTATTTAAGTAGTTGACTCATTTTATATGCTTTCTATTTTTTGTGTAACTACTCTAGAACACCTTAGACCAGTGCATTTTGCAAGGCATTGTCATTTGTTTAAACAGACTTTGTCAATTCCGTTTGTACAAAATGTCAATATACTTTAAGCGTGTCTCTTGTATAGGGCTAGTTTTTGTTCAAGATTAATACCAGCAATTACTATGTTTGAATTCTATGGAACTTAGACCTAAGTAGGAAGACTGGGACTAATAAAATTCAGAGTTGCTGGCAGCTTATAACACTGTCTGGAGTGTCTACAAAATATGCTTATGTAGGAAGACATCAGAGGGAGAAAGCATAAATATTAATGTAAAACACTAAATGTAGAACAAATAAAAGGAAGCAGACAGTTCTGAGTGTGCTAGTGGTGTCTCTTTTTAACAATATAATTAATAATTGCCCCCTAATCTAATGTTTAGTTTTATTGTCACAAAACCAAACAAGAGTCTTAGATAAAAATAAAATGCCCCTATTAGCAGAATTGATTCAGTAATAATCACTAATTATCTATAATAAGACTCTGTGATCTTACTTTATATTCAGAAATAGATGTACAAATACTCAAATTATGCAAATTAGCCCTCATATTGTTTGTAACCTCTTGTTAACTCATAGATTTGAAAGATATGTAATAAAGACCTTAGTGGGCTTCTTAGAATATAACTAACACTAATATTTAGTGGTTAGATAGGTTAAAGGTTCAAATGCCTTGTAATAAGATTAATTTGGCATAATTATTGCAGAGATTGTTGTTTAATTGAGATACAGAATTTTAAAAAGAGTTGTCTAATTATACCAGTCTCAATTTGAAAAATGAGTATATTTATTTGTTGAAAGCATGGTCCTCCTATAATAAAATACTAAATATTTGGTCATTCTAATCTAGATTTAATTTGAAACCTTTTTCAGCAACTGTAATTATCCATGCTATCAATTATTCATAAAATTAGCAATGCTTTCTTTTCATGTAAAATTATTAATGACAAGGAGTATTGACATTCATCATATTTTATAGAGTCATCAGTATCAGTATATCTCGTTGTGCTGAACCCATCTAACATCTTATCTCAATTTCTGATTCATACAGTTATTCTGATTCTTCACAAACACAATCAAGACATAGTTTTTAGAAGAGCCAGCAGTGACAAAGCTAAAGAGCAATTATGTATGTTTCACTGAAAATAATTTCTTGGTTACATTGGGAAAAGAAATGATCTATTCACAGAATTCCCACTGTAATTAAATAAAAATTATTAAAATTACCCATATATTTGCATTATTTTTCAATGTTCTTTGATGTTAATCCTACAGTGTTACAGGTCTCATTAAAAATTTGACTTCACTTTTATTGACAGGCTGTCTAGAAAGTAGAAATGCGATAACTAAACGTACAGCTTTTCAATAACATGAATGCAATTAATTGAACTGTAATAACGCATATACTTGTGTACATGTGTGTATAAGCTTTGTTCTTCAAGAATCTTTTCATTTTCTTTACATATTTTAGACTCAGATTGTCAGTTTCTGCTAAAATATCTGCTTGGTTTTCTAAAAAAATTTCATTGTCACTTGTATTACTCAGGGTTCTCTAGAGAAACACAAATAACATGCAGATATATGAGAGAATATTTATCAGGGGAATGGGCTCACATAAATATGAAAACTGAGGGTTCCACAGTAAGGCACCTGAAACCTGGAGAAACAGAGAAGCCAGTAGCTTGGCCCAATCTGAGTCCAAAGTCCTCAGAATCAGGGAAGTTGATGGTGTAACCCTCAGTCAGTGTCCAACAGCCTGAGAAGTGGAGTTGGTGGGTATTGATGGTACAAGTACTAAAGTACCAAGGCCTGAAAACCTGGAAGTCTAATATCTGAGGGCAGGAGAAGAACAATGTTTCAGCTCCAGAAGTAAGAATTTGTCTTTCCTCTGCCCTTTAGATCTATTCAGGCCCTCACTCAACTGGATAGTGCCCACTCATACTGGGGAGGAGCTGATCTTCCCAACTCAGTTCATCAATTCAAGTGTTAATCCATTCAGAAAACATCAATAGATATACCCAGAAATAATGCTTTACCAGCTCTCTGGGTATCCCTTAATCTAGTCAACTGAGGTCTAAAATTAACCATTATAACACAATAGATCAATCTGGGGATAATTACTGTCATAATAATATTGAGTCTTCAGTTCCAGGTACTTCATATTCTTATGAAGGGGAACTCAAATCCCCTTATTTATATTTTTAATTTGCTTAGCAATGTCTGGTATTTTTAATTGTAAAATGCTTCAATTTCTTGGGTTAAAAGTTATTTTTAAGGCTATCGTTAATGGAATTGATTACTTCTTTTTATTTTCAGCTTATCCACTACTAGTGTGGTAAAATACAATTAAGTTTTATGAATTGTAGTCTGTGACCTTGTTAAACTCTAGTTATAGTGTGTGTGTGTGTGTGTGTGTGTGTGTGTGCATGTGTGTGTGTGTGTATTTCTTGGAATTTTCTATAAAAAGTGTCAGGTAATCTGGAATAAAGGCACTTTTACTTTCTACTTTCCAATCCAAATTCCTACTATTTCTGTTTCTTGACATTACTGGTTACAACCTGCAATACAGTGTTAAAGTGATGAGAATGTACATTCTTGCGTTGTTACCAATGATAAGGGAAAAAGACTTCCATTTTTCTGGAATAAGGATGATATTATCTGTATGTTTTTCCTACTTAACTTTTGTCAGTTTGAAGATTTTTCTGTTTTACTTTTTTAAGAGTTAAAAAATTATCACAAGCAAGATTTAATTATTTTCAACTATTCTGCATCTATAAGACAATCATGTGACTTCTGTCTTATACTTTGTAAATGTTGTTGCATTAATTGATTTTAGAATTTTTGCAAATATTGCATTTCTAGTATAAATTTCACATGATTGTGGAATTTAAAAAATGCCGATGGATTCAACTATATTGAGGATTTTCGCATCAATGTGAGAACTATTGGTCTGTAATTTTTGTTTATTTCCCTCATGATGTCTTTGTCTGGCTTTGCGATCAGAGTAACCCTGGCCTTGTAAAATGAACTTAGAAGTATGTTCTCTCTTCCTCTATTTTCTGAAAGAGTTTATGAATAATTAGTATTATTTGGTGTTTATATATTTGGCTGGACTGAACTTCCTTGTGAAATTAATTTTAATTATAATTTGATGAATTGACTTATAGATTCACTCAAATTTTATATTTCTTCTTGAATCAGTTTCAGTAATTTGAGTCTTTCTGGAAATTAGTCAAATAAATCTCAGTTGTCTATTTTGTTGGCACAAAGCTCCTAACAAAGGAACTTGATTTCCCCATATAGACTTCTCTCCCCAACCATCTCTTCCCTCTCCCTTTCTCTCTCTCCCTCTCCCCCTCCTTCCTTCCCTCCCTCCCTCTCTCTCCCTCTCTGTCTCTCCCCTTCTCTTTCTCTCTCTTTTCCTCTCTGTCTCTCCCCTTCTCTTCTCTCCCTGTCTCTCTCCCACTCTCTCGTCTTCTCTCCCTCTCTGTCCCTCTCTCTCCCTCTCCCCACCCTCTCTCTCCCTTCCTTTCTCTCTCTCCCTGTCCCTCTAAAAAAAAATTAAGAAAAAAGAAAAAGATTTCCCCATATAAACCCTTTGAATTTCTGTAAGCTGTGCTGTGGTGAATCTTCTTTTTTTCTTGATTTTATTAATGTGTGTGTCTTCTTTCTGTCAATCTATCTCTCCTTTTTCTCATTAGTTTTTTTCTATCAATTTAGACTACCAATTTTGTTAATCTTTTCAAAGAATCATATTTTAGTTTCATGTATCGTCTCTATTTTTCTGTTTTACATTCCGTTAATTTCTACTAAATCATCCATTGTTATTTTTCTATCAATTTAGACTACCAATTTTGTTAATCTTTTCAAAGAATCATATTTTAGTTTCATGTATCGTCTCTATTTTTCTGTTTTACATTCCGTTAATTTCTACTAAATCATCCATTGTTATTTTTCTATCAATTTAGACTACCAATTTTGTTAATCTTTTCAAAGAATCATATTTTAGTTTCATGTATCGTCTCTATTTTTCTGTTTTACATTCCGTTAATTTCTACTAAATCATCCATTGTTATTTTTCTATCAATTTAGACTACCAATTTTGTTAATCTTTTCACAGAATCATATTTTAGTTTCATGTATCGTCTCTATTTTTCTGTTTTACATTCCGTTAATTTCTACTAAATCATCCATTGTTATTTTTCTATCAATTTAGACTACCAATTTTGTTAATCTTTTCACAGAATCATATTTTAGTTTCATGTATCGTCTCTATTTTTCTGTTTTACATTCCGTTAATTTCTACTAAATCATCCATTGTTATTTTTCTATCAATTTAGACTACCAATTTTGTTAATCTTTTCACAGAATCATATTTTAGTTTCATGTATCGTCTCTATTTTTCTGTTTTACATTCCGTTAATTTCTACTAAATCATCCATTGTTATTTTTCTATCAATTTAGACTACCAATTTTGTTAATCTTTTCACAGAATCATATTTTAGTTTCATGTATCGTCTCTATTTTTCTGTTTTACATTCCGTTAATTTCTACTAAATCATCCATTGTTATTTTTCTATCAATTTAGACTACCAATTTTGTTAATCTTTTCACAGAATCATATTTTAGTTTCATGTATCGTCTCTATTTTTCTGTTTTACATTCCGTTAATTTCTACTAAATCATCCATTGTTATTTTTCTATCAATTTAGACTACCAATTTTGTTAATCTTTTCACAGAATCATATTTTAGTTTCATGTATCGTCTCTATTTTTCTGTTTTACATTCCGTTAATTTCTACTAAATCATCCATTGTTATTTTTCTATCAATTTAGACTACCAATTTTGTTAATCTTTTCACAGAATCATATTTTAGTTTCATGTATTGTCTCTATTTTTCTGTTTTACATTCCGTTAATTTCTACTAAATCATCCATTGTTATTTTTCTATCAATTTAGACTACCAATTTTGTTAATCTTTTCACAGAATCATATTTTAGTTTCATGTATCGTCTCTATTTTTCTGTTTTACATTCCGTTAATTTCTACTAAATCATCCATTGTTATTTTTCTATCAATTTAGACTACCAATTTTGTTAATCTTTTCACAGAATCATATTTTAGTTTCATGTATCGTCTCTATTTTTCTGTTTTACATTCCGTTAATTTCTACTAAATCATCCATTGTTATTTTTCTATCAATTTAGACTACCAATTTTGTTAATCTTTTCACAGAATCATATTTTAGTTTCATGTATCGTCTCTATTTTTCTGTTTTACATTCCGTTAATTTCTACTAAATCATCCATTGTTATTTTTCTATCAATTTAGACTACCAATTTTGTTAATCTTTTCACAGAATCATATTTTAGTTTCATGTATCGTCTCTATTTTTCTGTTTTACATTCCGTTAATTTCTACTAAATCATCCATTGTTATTTTTCTTCCATTTCCTTCGACTTAGCATTCTCTACTTTCCCTAATGTCTTGAGGTTATGCTGAGACATCAATTTGAGACATTTTGGTTCTTATAGTTGTTACAGCCATAAATGGTTCTTCTGCTACTGCTATAACAGCAACCCATAAATCTTAATATGTTGTGTTTTCATACTCATATCAAAATATTTCTAATTTTCAGGGTATTTTGTTCTTAAACCCAGGGGATTTTTATAAGTCTCCTGTTTAATTTTCAAATACTTACATTTCCTTAATTTTCTTGTTTCTATTTTTAATTTAATCCCATTATACTCGGAAAACTTATTTTGTAAGATTCAAACACTTAAATTTATTAAGTCTCATTTTTTGTCTTAGTATATAGTCTATTCTGGAAAATGTGTTCTATGTGCAATTAAAGAGAATGCTCATGCTGACTTTGCATGGAGTTATAGAGACATCAGTCAAATAAAACTGGTTGAGAGCATTATTCAAGTCTTCTGCACGTCCTGAATTTTTGGCCTTGTTTTTCTATTTATTATTATGATCATGATAATGAAATTTCCAACCACTGTTTTGAATTGTCTATTTCTCCCTTCATTTCAAATGCCCTTAAATTGGTGTATGTATAAATAAGCTTTGGTACAACTGTACAGTACAATATTACTCAGAAATAATACAAAGTGATACAGACACTCTGAAAATTATTTTGGTAGTTTCCAGTTTTCTCATATAAACATAACTCATATCTGATGCAATATGCTGCAACTACCTCATTCTTATAATTTTTAATAATAAAAACATTCCCAGACAAGAAAGAAAACCAAAAATATGTCCATACAAAAACTTTTGTGCAAATATCTATAATTGCTTTATTGATAAGTGCCAAGAACTGACATCAATCCAAATTTCCCTAAACTGGTAAATGCATAATCAATCTGCAACACATTGATGTTATGGAATATACTCAATAATAAATAAGATCACACTAATGGTACACATAACAAAATTATAATTCTCAAATTTATTATGCTAGGTTATAAAACGATACACACTGTATTATCCATTTGACCCTCTGGAAAGTCAACTCTACAGGGGCAAAACTAAAATCATCAGTTAGGGAAATGGCTATGGAGGACATTTCTGATGAACTGCCAAAAGGCATGACGTGATTTTTGATGTGATAGAATTCAGCTGTCCTGTCCTTGACCATGGTCATTGTTACATGATCAAACTACCTGCATTAGTACACACAAACTGCACTAGTACATACAAAGTTCATTTATCAAAGAACATGAAATGTTACACCTAAAAATATTAATTTTACTGTATGTAAATTATGCTTTGATAACCCTGACTTCAGAAAAATAAAGCTGGAGACAGCCTCAGTTTCAGATGTAGTATAAATGTGACACATCAGAAAATTATCGTCTACAGATAATTGTACATAAATTCTCTTTCCAATGTTCTTTCAATAAATAGAAACATCTATATAAAATGTCTGTTTTAGAGAAGACAATTTAATAAATAAAAATTGGACTAATAAATAGAAGTGAGCTCATGGAATATATGTTGAGGAAATAATTTTTCACCTTTCTATAATTAAAATGGTCTAATGAGAATTATATCTATTACATGAGGTTACCCTCAAGACCCAAAAGCTATCATTTTCCTTTTTCATTGTGCATACACACACTACTTTTTATTGTGTTCAAACTGAAAACATTTTTTCTCATGAATTCTTTACAGTAGAGTTCTTGTATACTGACTAGTCAATAAAAATTTTTTTAATGGTAGTGATTAAAACTTTTCTCACATCTCAGGTCACTCAAATATAAGCTCTATTTTAATGTATACTAATTGTAGTATATTCATGTTTTTCATATTAGGCTAACTGTGTAACTGTTTCAAAATATTACTTACAGATACAGGGTTCAAGGTTATAATATTTAGATGTAAGGTGGTGGAGAATTATATTGATTGCCTATATGGATCCAAGCAGCTTGTAAGTTATTGCCTTGTCAATAGTATACATTTATAATCTAATAACCTTAACTCAATAATTTATTTCTGTTGCTGTTCTCATGGTAAGTATCTATTGCCGAGAAACTTCTACTGATAAGTTTCCAGATTTATTCCACATAAACCCAGAGTCAAGTAATTGAAATCATAGGACACAGACAAGCAAGTCGTTCTATTAAAAGAGCTGTTCCACAGAGTTTTACTGTAGTAGGTCTATTGTTCTCTGGTAATTGTGTTTTTATGACTTTCTATAAAATTTTATTTCTGGTCTATATACTTTTGCCTTAATTATTTTCTACCCTGGTTTAGGCAGTCTTCATCTTTTGCTACCTTGTATTTCATAGTAGAACATATTACTCAATTCTCTTTCTTATTTCTATGATCTTTAGTCTTATTATTTTGAGCAATAGTAAAATAATATTAGACTAGCTCTTCTCTTTAGAGAAAAACAATAAAGTAGTAAGTTGATAAGTAGATTTTTGTGAATTTTCCAAACTTGTGAAGTTGTATCAACACTAATTTAACAGTATTTAGAGATTCACTTTTTCTATCTTTCCAAAGCACTCAACTCAGTATTCATAGAAATGATTCTATTTCAAATTCAGAATTAACTGCTTTGTAATATTTAATTAAATTACACACTTACAGCAAGAGGTACAACGAGGAAAATGGATTTTGGTGATAAGTACAAATTAATTTTAGAGACTTACTGATGGGAATATATGGATAAGATTATCCAGAAGTTATTTGCATCTGTAACTACTATGGAATGAGGATCTGGATTTAATCTAGTTAGGCATTTAAGCAGTGACTATTTAAAGGTGTTCTAGTATGTTATTTAATAGACCCCAAAATATTCTTTTAAAAACTGAAATGAATTCAATTTCCCCAATTATGCCAGCAATTATTTATATCACATGGCAGCACTGGCTTCTCTATTAATAGCATGTAAAAAAATTCGTATATACTTTATAATTTCTATTTAACACTTAGTCATTTGTTATAAGAATGGCAAGAAAATATCAGTGAAATGGTCATTGCAAATCACTTAAATAATGTTATATGTAAAAATACGCATTACTACATACATACATTTATAAACCATCTTGTATGCATTTTATACAACATAGTGAAAACACCCATACAAATAAATTATTCAGTGGCTATGCACAGGGACTACTTAATCTCTTCACAGCAGGGAATGTCTGCTTTATACTTCTAAGAATGACAAGATATAGTGCTGTTAAAAGGAGCCTGATAGAAATTTCAATTACTATAAGACAGACTGTGATCTTTTCCTCCACATAAAGCATAACCAAGCAACTACCCCTCAATTATCTAGAGTTGTTCTGTTGACAATATATGTGTTTCAACACATCATGCAGGGCTCTCCTTTAAGGGTCTTTAAACTCCATAATAATTGAAAGAAACACTTAATAAGTTTTATGGATTGAATTGCATTTCTAAAAATTCCTATGTTGAAGTCCTAACCCCCAAGGTGACTATATTTGAGATAGGACCTTTAAACAAGTAATTAAGGTTAAATTAGGTCATAAGGGTAGGTCCCTAATCTAATATGATAGGTATCCTTATAAGAAGAGGAAGACAGATCAGGCATGGTGGCTCACACCTGCACTTTGGGAGGCCGAGGCTGGTGGATTACCCGAGCTCAGGAGTTCGAGACTAGCCTGGTCAACACGGTGAAACCCCGTCTCTACTAAAAGAAATACAAAAATTAGCTGGGCATGGTAGCAGGCACCTGTAATCCCAGATATTTGGTAAGCTGAGGCAGGAGAATCACTTGAACCTGGGAGGCAGAGGTTGCAGTGAGCTGAGATTGTGCTATTGCACTCCAGCCTGGGAGACAGAGCAAGACTCCATCTCAAAAAAAAAAAAAAAAGGAAGAGAAAGAGATAACCAGGATGCACAGGCAAATGGAGAAAAATGCCAAGTGAGCATGCTGTAAGAAGGCAGCCTGCAAGCCAGGGACAGAGAGGTCTCAGAGGAAGCCAATTCTGATGTCACTTGGATCTAGTTTCCGAACTATGATAAAATTAATTTTGTGTTTTTAAGCCACCCAATCTGTGGTATTTGTTATGGCAGATCTAGTAAACGAACACAACAGGCTTTGGTGAAAAGAGCGCAACAGATTCAAATTTAGTAATAAAAGTTTGGTGAAGTATGTCTGTGTTAAGTTCACTTTTCTATTGTTTTTTACGAAGGGCTGTAGCGAAATATAATTAACCACTAAGATTTTTGCACCTTAATGTTCATCAAACCTTTGAGTTGAACTTACTTTTGTAGCACTAATTTATGTGATTTCCTTAATTAATTGTATTCTATTTTATATAGATTTCTACAAAACAAACCTCTCAACTATCCTTTTGATTTATATTGAGGTGAGAATATTCTTTTTAAGCAAATAATTAAATTTAATACAAATAAATCCTTCACTATATGGCTAGATAATAATCCTTGTTGTCACAGTTTCTTTGCTGAGAAACTGACTAGAGAAGATTTGTGGTTGACCGTGTAGTAGTGTACTATTGCTTGGTCCTATTATAAAGACCTCAAAGTAATCTCTTACAAATCAACATGTTCTCTGTGTGACATTATATTTTTTTCTATTTGAAAAATATGTTTATACTGAAGAATTCTTATAAATATGATGAAAATGTAAAATAAAT
Source organism: Callithrix jacchus (assembly GCF_049354715.1). Lineage (NCBI taxonomy): Eukaryota > Metazoa > Chordata > Mammalia > Primates > Cebidae > Callithrix > Callithrix jacchus. Next base: position 128,474,245 of record NC_133512.1, read on the forward strand.
TAAAGCATAAGAAAAAAGTTATTGGAAATTAATAATTTCAATTTTACTTAAGCATGAATTTCTATTAAGAAATGTAGTTTTGTTTAGAACAATAGTCTGTCATTTAATTCTGTGATAGTCTTCACTTGTTGACACTAATGTACATAATATCTAGGGACTTGTATGCACACCAAGGGCAAAGACTGACTATACAAGCAATTTTACAGAGTAATTTATAAAATGTGTTATGCAGTTATAAAATAAGTAAGGAGTCATAAGATCTCCTGCTAGTTTGAGAGAATAAAAAATAAAGGAAAAAAAAGTAAAGAAATGTGAAATTAGATTTATGTGGCATGCTTTTAAAATCATCAGTTTTATGATATCCTGCTGGTATGGGAAAAATTACATTAGACTCAAATATAAGGGTGACATATTTTGGAATATAAAAACTGTCACTCTGCTGGCTAGGCAGGCTTATATTACTTTTTTTTTAATGTAATATTGATCTATCAAAAGTATTTTTATTCCTATTACCAATACTGAGGTGTTCAACACTCTGGCAAGAAAATTTAAATCTATAGAAAGGTGTTACATTTCATGGCTTGGAAATTTTTCCTTCAATAAAGGAGCACATTGATTGGTTTTGTTCCTACCTGTAGGGAATCCTTAGTGTAAAATGTTTTTTCTTTGTTTCAGGTTTGTTCACTACCTAAGAAAAAAAATAAGAAATACAACTTAGATACATGGTCTGTGCAATAACAAAGCAGTCCATGGAAGACTGAAATATTATTAATAAATATCTGCAGTATCTCCTATATTCATTTGAAAAGTGAAGGATGAGGCAAATTAGATTATTTGAAATCATGCAGAGAAAATCAAGTTTATCTAAGTAAACTGTCTTTAATTGGTTCACTAACAACTAAATGAAGGAATCTTTTGACTCAAGTATTGACTCCCTAAAGAATCTTAAAGGCATGTAGCCTAACCCATCCACTTTGCAGGTCGGGAACACATGTGAAAGTGTTAAGTGACTTTTCTAGTTCACGTAAGTATTACATAATAGCTAATTGAGAATATAAAGTGAACCATATATATAATACATTTAGAAAAAAAGAAGTAGATGTGCAGATACAGGTATGAAATTTATAGAATTAGTACCTTAGACATGTAATGTGAAACCATTAATTATTTGAGAAAACCATTGCAGTATTTTACATAGTTAAAATTCACTTTGAACCAGTAGATATGGGTATATTTTCAATACTTCAGAAAATAATTTTACTGTCTTGACATGTTACAATTGTTTACAATCCATAAAACACACACATAATATTATAGGAGTTCAATACTGAGTTAATGTGAAACAATTAATATAATTATGGATAAATGAAATCATATTATTGCAAGAGCAGCTTCAAAACCAGACTGTTGGATGGTTTCCTTCCTTTTAAACTCAAATGTATTTGCAAAATTGTAGGACAAATAACCATAACAGGGCAGGGATATTCAATAAAATTGTAACAGAACAATTAATTATAACAAAAGAATTTAAATGTAAGTGTTCAGAGTGAACCTACCCATGCTGTTGGCATTGCTTCTGCACCCTAACACTAACACCAACTCTGTCACTTGCCATTTGACTATCGAGTTTCCTACAGGAGCAATGCAGCTGAGTATTGTTTGTCATATATTTTGCATTTCTAATTTTGTACTGTATTTTTTTCTTCTCTATAATTCACTTAATAAAAATTTTAAAACTCTGTTTTAAATTTTAACAAAACAATGGTGAAATTTTCCAAGTAACCTTGAAATACTGTATGAACTGGATGAAGTCACCCATCACTGAAGTGGAAACTGTAGTTACCATTCCGTAGAATTACATGGCATATTAGCTTTAATTTTTCAAAAGGCGAAGTAACTGCATTATTGGAAAACTATGTGATAATGGGTTATAAAATTTTTTAAACCTATAAAGCTTACTATTTATGAAGATAAAAAAACTTTAATTTTGTTAAAAATTGATAAGAGTCAGTGAGACTTTTTTGCTTTTCATTTCCTTCTTTGACATTGTGGAGCATATGGATTGTTTTTAATAAATGTTAATAATGAAAATAATAAAAACATTTTAATAAATGTTATTAATAAAAATTATATTACCATTTCTTAAGCATGTTTTCCATTGTCTATCTTTTTAAAATCTTTATTTAATGTTTTGAATTGTCTCATCATTGTTGTATACATTTATGTGGTACAATGTGATGTTTCAATGGATGTATACAATGTGAAATACTTAAATGAAGCTACTTAACATTTCCACCACCTCGCTTCATTTTTTTGTGGTGAGACATTTAAAATTTATTTAGTTATTCTGAATTATAACATACAATATTATTGACTACAATCACTCTGCTATGTTGTCCATCACTGAAAACTTTGAAAGCATATATTCTTAGATACACAGACACAGGGAGTATTGTACACTTGATATAATATCAACAACTAAGATAATAACTTGGCAAATAAATTTATCCATAAACAAATTTTACTCATAATTATTGCAGTGCTAAACTAAATAAGATGGACTTGGTCTTGAGCATTAAATGTCAAGAAATTAAATCTTCATAGTCCTGGTGAGGCAATGTGGAGTCCATTGAGGATTCTTCAGAGGAAACATTTTACCTTTATTGACCTCCTCCTCTTCCTTCAGTGAAGGTCTAGGGATTGAATGGAAGCTTTTCAACTAAACTCATTTATAACATACGCAGAAGAAGGGAGCCAAATTGTGAATCACAAAGAGGATTGTGCTTCTGATTCAACACCTGTAGCATTTATCTTCTTTTAACTTTTCAGTCTCATTTTTCAAAGATAAAATAATGGATTAAAATAGAAGTATGCATAGGAGATAGCTCATTCTTTTATTTAGATCTATTTGTTCTCTTTTGGAATCGAGGACAGAATGCAGTGGTTAACAAAATCAGCAAGTTGTCCATTTAGGTTGACTTTTCTTCCAGGATTTCAGGTTCTCAAAACAGAAGTTAATGAACAAGGGAAATGGTTGCAAGAAAATAATAATACGTCAAGCTTATTTCTCTGTCTGCTTTGATCTAAATTTCATATGTTGTTCTTGTTCTTTTAACTTTTTCTCATATACCATTTAGTAACACTGAAGTTGATGGGAAGAAAAACAGAATTTTCTTTCTTTGAAAATAAAAACTTTTTTTATTTTGGCAAAAAGAACATGGAAAGTGTCAGTGATTGAAATAATTTTCAAGCATTTGTTTTAAAATATTGTATTATTAAATCTTCTATTTTTTTATTTAGGTGCGTGAATAAGGTTTACATTAACACAGATAATAGCTGTTCTTTTCCAGACTGCTGTGTCCATAGGAAGTAACTGCCATTTTAGCACAGGCAGGAAAGGGGATGCAATTTGTGAAATGAGAAAAAAATATTTCAGAGCCTCAAATTTTGGTATAGAGAAGCCTTACTGTGGTTCATTTTCTCTGAATTGGTCATTGGTACTTGACTCTAGTATTGCTAACTCCAAAAGTAATTGCTAACCGAAAAGTACATCAGTTTGTGTATGAGAAAGTCATACAGTGTTCTAGAAATATTAGCCACTAATTATAATTTCACCTGTCTTTCTGACCTATAATTTAAGAATCAGAAGTGTGAAGCTACAGCAGGTTCCCACCATCTTGCTCTGCAGATTCCTCAGAAACCTGTACTTCTGAGGTGCTTAACAGCAGCACTTTAGCAGTGCCTTGCCTTGTGTGTTCTCAATGAATATTTTATACATTTTCTGTGGGACTTGAAAATAAGCCAAGCAAAGTAGTGATTCTGTTACTGTTCTCCAAACTTGAACAGTATAACATTATATAAAAGAAATGAGCAGCTTTCTGGAAAGAATTTTCACAGTAGAAGTCACTAACATCAGTGAGCTGGCTTTATTTTTGGCAGCAATGCCTTTGAACACCTGTTCCTTGTTCCACAGTTTGATTTAAAATTCATTTTTATAATTTTCCAATGTATCAATCTATCTACAAAAATGTCAGGTTTTCTTGCATTGGTCAAGAACTTTGAAAAAGATCAGGAAAAAGTAAAGTACACACGAATCAATGACTTAGGAAGGAGTCTAAAATCAGGTGCACAGGCTCTATTATTTACTTGGTTTGGGCTATTTTTAGTGCAGCGTTACTACATGAAAGAAGCTGGGTACTGGTGAAGAACAAAAACAGAGTCCTCATTTCTCTTGCTCAGAGAATCTTTCCTGCCCCTGGTATGAACATTAAGGCAGAATACTTGGCTTGTGTGGTCATTCTTAGATACTGAAAAGTCTTCTGCTCAGTTTGTTCACTAACTAGTATCAGTTTAGCAATTCATATATTCGTTACAGTTTCAACATTCCAATAATTTAAGTATATTTAAAGTTAAAATTTCTCCCTCTCCCAATTCTGTTCTGCTTTAGACTGATTGTATATGGAGGAAAATAAGAGAATTAATAGTTAAATTTTTTCTTTTTTTCCATTTGGATCATTAACTCCCCAGTTTGCTAATTCTAGATTCATAAAAGTGGAATATGGATGGGGTGAATGAAAAGCAGCTGTTGGAACTCTCTGGGCTTGGTTCATGTTTAAAGCTGACACACTCTCACAGTGGATGGTGCTCGGGTGGTGCGTAGGTAAGATCACCAGGTGAAAGGCTCCGAGACAGAAATTTGCATGTAGGAAATGTATTGCAGAACACTCCAGAAACACTTTCAATGAAGTAAAGGGTGCAGGATTAGGTAGATGGAGAGGCTGAGTTGTGATGCAGTGGCAACAGAGGCCTCAGTTGATCTCACAGGAAGCCCTGAAACTGAGATAGCCTTTTAGAGTTGACCAAACTTGAATAAAGGAGGCTAGATGTTTGCATCTCCACATTCTTCAGAAGGATCAGCTATTCCACATGATCTGTCCTTGCAGGTCCTTCAACACAGAGCAAATTTTGTAGGGAAACTCAGCTATGAGCCATATTGATACTTTGGGTCCCTTTCTATCCATTTAAACTTTGACCCTCTGCCCATCAGGGCAAAAAATAAAAATAAAATAAATTTTTAAAAATGGCTTGATTTTCCATTTCCCTAGTATACAGTTACCTGAACAAATAGTCATAGATATCCTTGGGGTAATCATTACTTCAGACAATTTCCACAGTTACAGTGCCCTTTTTTCTTGGAATCTGGCCTCTCCTTTAGTCAATGAGTTTCAAGTATGATAACTGCTTTGAGGCTGGAAACTGATAAGAGATTGTTACTTTTTATTGAAGCATTGTCTTCCATTTTCTGATCATTCATTCTTAATTTCATTTGTTCATATAAACAAAACAGTATCTTTATTGCCTGTGCATCCATATTGTGCTTTGAAACACTGTGGTTTTTTATTTATTTTATATATATATAATATATAGAAATAATATATATATAATATATATAAAGGAATATATATATAATATATAAAAAAGGAATATATATATATATTCCTTCTTTTTTGCACTTTAGGTTCTGGGGTACATGTGCAAAACATGCAGGATTGTTGCATAGGTACATATATGGCAATGTGGTTTGCTGCATCTATTCCCCCATCAACTATATCTGGAATTTCTCCCCATATTATCTCTCCCCAACTTCCCACCCACCGCTGTCCCTCCCCTATTCCTCCCCAACAGACCCCAGTGTGTGATGCTCCTCTCCTTGCATCCATGTGGACTCATTGTTCAACACCCACCTATGAGTGAGAACATGTGGTGTTTGTTTTTCTATTCTTGTGTCAGCCTGCTGAGAATGACGGTTTCCAGATTCGTCATGTGCCTACAAAGGACACAAACTAATCATTTTATTTGGCTGCATAGTATTCCATGGTGTATATGTGCTACATTTTCCTTGTCCAGTTTATCATCTGTGGGCATTGGGGTTGGTTCCAGGTCTTTGCTATTGTAAACAGTGCCGCAATGAACATATGTGTGTCTCTTAGCAGAACAGGCAACCCTGGCTGTCATTTCAAAAACTTGTCACCTATTGTGTAATTGCATCCACCTTTCCTGTGGCTATGGAATACTGTCATTTGTCCTATATTATATTAGTATTTCTTTATTCTCATTGCTATTGGGGAGTCCATTTCTAAAACTGAATCACTTACTACCAAGACTAACACTCCCATCTCTAACTCTCTTAACATTGGTAAATTCACCTCCTCTGGCAGGTTGCTTAGGATCCTCTACCCCTTTTCAGTTTAAGCCTTATTAAGAAGGACTCTAACATCTGATCTATAAGAAACATATTCTTTGGGCAACTTTCATTTATTGAATCAGCCTTTCCTTCAGCTGATTAAGACTTTCTCAGATAGATATTTATGCTTTTTATGCTTTTAAATTTGTCAGTTGAGTGTTGAATACTCATCTTGCACTGTTTATATTCCAAAAGAAATATGAATCCCCTTTCACTGAGGTGAATAGGAGGTACCACCACCTCTCCCCACTATGGTGAGGGAACTCTAGACATACTACCAATGCTCTTTATGAAGGTCTCTTGAATATCCAGAGCCATCTTGGCCACTCCTGGATGGTTTAGTGGAATTCAGGTGGTCAGCTAAGAATTAAATTGGTCTTGGCAACTTCCTTAACAAGTTTTCCTTTGGTTGTCTAATACATTTTTGTTGAATAATAAAGTACTATTTGGAGCCTCAGATATGCCGAGAAAAGGAGAGCCAGGGAGAGAGAGAGAGAGATTTTAAAAATCACGTTACATGTCTAATGAGAATCTTGAGTAATTAAAGTTTATAATCAATAACATTTTATTTGGTATAAGCATGAAATCTGTGGTATGTTTGAACAACATATTAATGACAGTTTCAAGCACTTATTTGTATGGTGTAATATTATAAGTCCTGTAAACATTACAATGAGTAACCTTGCATCCTTAACTTCCTCTTAATGCTTTACCAGGGAAAACTGTAGGCTTTGTAGGACCTAAAACTTATATAATTTAGGGCTCTTTTAAAGGAAAATAATACAAAATTACAAAAGGAAAATTAATTCAAAAAGTGAATATATATTTAGAATGAGAAAAGTAAATACTAATAAGATTTTTTAAAGCTAATCAAGATCACACAATCTGGATAACAAGATAATTTCATTAATTGCTTTTCTAACATGGTTTATAATTTATATTTTTACACTTTAGCTGTATAGTCTTTGATAGTCCCTTCATACCATAATTTTAATACTAATTTCTTTAGCGAGAAAAGAAAGATGATTCAGTGTTTCCTAAGCAAAAAAACTTAAACATTTTTTGATATTATTCATCAATTTAAAATTATTCCCTTTAAGCCTCTCAACCCATTATTAGTAACGTACTATACATTTTTATGATTGTTCTCAAATTTGTAACAAGCTTTATCGACATTTTTTCACTTATAAGCTGCATGAGCACAGCTTTCAAATAACCTTGTGTACTCATTAACTAGTGTATAAGCAATGTCATGGCTTTAGTGGCATATTAATTACTTTCATGTTATCTTGTTGTCTTAGTTCATGCTGGGCTGCTATAACAAAATGTCACAGGCTGGGTAATTTATAAACAATAGAGATTTATTTTGGCTCATGGTTCTGGAGGCCAAGAAGTACAAGATTGTGGGGCTGAATCTGTTAAAGGCTTTCTTGCTACATTATAAGATGACAGAAGGCATCACATGGTGAGAGAGGTGAGAGAAAAAGAGAGAGGGAATGGGTTGAACTCATTCTTTTTTTTTTTTAGACGGAGTTTCGCTCTTGTTACCCAGGCTGGAGTGCAATGGCACGATCTCGGCTCACCGCAACCTCTGCCTCCTGGGTTCAGGCAATTATCCTGCCTCAGCCTCCTGAGTAGCTGGGATTACAGGCACACGCCACCATGCCCAGCTAATTTTTTGTATTTTTAGTAGAGACGGGGCTTCACCATGTTGACCAGGATGGTCTTGACCTCTTGACCTCGTGATCCACCCACTTCAGCCTCCCAAAGTGCTGGGATTACAGGTTTGAGCCGCCGCACCCGGCCCGAACTCATCCTTTTAAGAGGAAGCTACTCAGTCCATTCATGAGAGCAGAGCCCTCATGACATAATCATCCCTTAAAGGTCCCACTTCTCAACACTGTCACACTGTGGATTAAGTTTTCAATTCATAAACTATGAGGGACACATGTAAACCATAGCATATGTCAATGTAGTATTTAATAAATATTTAATCCAATATTTTAATTATTTTTGGCAGTGGACTCTCATCTATCCAAATACTTACATAGCTCTATCATTGGGAAAAAAAATAACAGAATTAGAAAGATGTCTGCTTTCTGTAATGTATGCTCATCAGAAAATTTTCTGATCTGTAATATGGTGTCTGAGTAGATTTAGTCATGAAAATTGAAGTCCCAGTATAAATGACATATACCCATTCTCTTACCAGTCCCAGTTTCATAATAAATGTGTAAAGATACATTGTAGTACAAGGATCTGTCCATTTCTCAAGAACAAAATACTTTGAAGTGGAAGAGGAAAAACATTGATAAAATTAAGGAGTTAAAAACTGGAACTTAGATATACATAGCAGTGTGTTGATATGCAAATGTCATGAACGTTTTGAACAACATAGACAAACAGCCTCTCTCTTACACTCGATACACTTGAATTATGAAGAATAGCATTTTAAATGTACTTAGAAGAATAAAGTAGGCTATATTTGCTATATTTATCATAATGTTAATTAATAGAAAAAATATGATTTGCCAACTCATATGGATGTTATTTATATACAAATCTTGATGAAAATAAGAAAATTAAGGAAGAAAAAGACAAGTTTGAGGCATCGTCAGGAGGGTTGTTCAGAACACAACACAGGTCTGAAAGGCTTCTGCCCTACTGGGACTGTGTGTTGAGTGAGAGGAAACAGGGTCTATTGAACCCATCAGCAGTGTGGAAGATGAATAGGGAGAGTGCCAAAAGAAATTTCATTGCTGGAAAACACCATCTGCTGCAGCCTACTCACTAATTGCTAGTATGTCTTTAGCCTTTTGTTAGTAATGACTTCCAAGATTACTAAATGGCAAATGCATAGGGGTGTGTGTGTGTGTGTGTGTGTGTGTGTTAACCATTACAAGTCCTTTAACATCTTTTGGTTTCAAAAACAAACATAAAACTTTTATATAAATATGCACTTCACTTTATAATTAAGGTCCCTAGAGATAGCTAGTAGGAGCCACAGGGTAGGTGTTTATCAAGTGCCTAATGTGTCCTACTCAGTGTTATATACTCAGGTACAGGGATTTTAACCCAAGTGCTGTGTATTTTCCAACAGCAAAATTTCAAGCAAATTAAAAAAGGTTTCTCTTTAGTCCAACTGAGTGTAAATATGAGACTCAATTGTCACTGATACAGCTTCCGTATCTTCTCCTAAATATAAGAGAATCGCTCTGAATGCCTTTTCAGGACTTGTGCTGCTTTCTCTGAGGACCAAGCAGCTGTAATTTCTCAGAAATAGACCCTTCTTATTGTCCTGCTTCTGCTTTCACTTTCAATGAAAAAAAACTAAAAAGAGGTTGTCATGATTTACTCTTCTTTTCACTTCTTGCTTTAAAAGCGGTTGTCATAAATGAGGATTTAGTTCTCCAAATATTTGATTTAGAAACCTCAAATTTTAGATTCTCATCATTGTGTTGACTCAGAGGACTCAAAGAATTTTTAGAAAAAGGAGTCATTTTATTTCTTTTATGTCCTTCATATTTGTGGTTAGCTCTTCTTCCTCTTTCTTCATGACATTTTTTCCCTCCAAGATATATTGCATTTTTCCTTCAGGATATATTGCAATAGTTTTTGAAATTACTCATTGCTGCTTTCCAATTATTCATTTTACTTTTGATCTCTGCATGTTTCTGATGTTTGTGTATCTTCTTTTGTGAATTTATTGAGCTATATTTTAAATATAATGAAACAAAATTCTTAATTGTTAAATAAGTTTTAGCTATTGCATTTAAAAAAAATTCGAGCTCTATGTGACTATTCTAGATTATTTGCATTTTCATAAAAATTTCAACATCAGCTTATCTTTTTTTAAAAAAAGACTTTGGCTTTTTAAAAAAATTAAAACAACATATCAGCATGATGAGAATAGACATGATAAAAATTGAGTCTCCTAACTTATGTATATGGTATAGTTCTGTGTTAATTTACAACAATTTTTATGTAATTTGTAATTTTTTACTCTGCAATAATTTTAGAAAGTTGCAAAATAATAAAAAAAATTCTGCTATACCTTTCAACCAGATTCCCATAATACTATCATCTTACATATTTATAGTACAATTATTACAAGTAAGACACTAACATTGATAAAATATTGTTAAAGAACTTACCGATGGTATTTGATCTTCATCATTTTCCTATACATATCCTATTTCTTTTCCATGATCCAATACAGGGTTCCACATTGCATTTAGTCATCATGCCTAATTAATTTCCTCACACATGTGGCTTTTTCTTTCATGACCTTGACACTTCCAAAAGGTATACTCCAGTTATTTTTTAGAATGGCCCTGAATTTGGATTTTTGATGTTTTCTCATATTTAAACTGTAGCTATTCATTTTGGCAAGTATAAAACAGAAGTGATACTTTAACATTCTCAGTTCATCTTATCAATAGATATATGTTGTCAATTTATCTTATTACTAGTGGTATTACCTTTGATCACTTGGTTAAAGCAATACCAGTTAAATTGTTTTCCAATACATAGTTATTTTACTCTTTGTAGTCATCTCTTGGGATGATTCCTTCTGACTGTGTAAATATCTTATTTCTCATTGTATTTTTATCCACCAATTTTAGCTTTCATTACTGATTAGCATCCACAACAGTTGTTAGCAACATGTTTTTGATTTCCATTATTTACTCTTCATTTTAAAATTGAAATTCTATCTAGAAGAAGAGATGTTTCTTCTTTCCATTTTGTATCTGTCTGTCTGCATTTATTTGCATCAAAATATATTCATAAATACTTATTTTATTGTAAGAGATATATGACCTTTCTATCATTACTGAATTTGTTGCTCAAATTTTGAAGCTTGGCCATTGGTAACTCCTTTATAATTAATTCTTGTGTCCTTCTGACATGTTCACATTAATTATATTTTTTAATACTTCACACTATCTGGATAAGATTCATATGTTTTCACTATGCCAAACCTGATAAAGTCTCTCTCCAAAGAGCCATGATTCTTCTTATCAGAGAATGACATTTACAAGCCAAGATCTGAGCAGTTAGTATGCTCGTTGTACTGGATTGTCTTTGCTTCTAAGACCCTTGGACAGAGCTAAGAAATATATCTATATATTCTCAAATACATACATGTACACAAAAATTACTATTTCTATAGCTATTTGATAGCTATTTTTCTCTTTTCTTATATACTTTTAATTTAATTTCACTATGATTAAAGAGCACAATTTGTGTCCTTTGAGTTGTTGTTTTTAGAATTGCTGTATGGTCCAGAATATGGCTTCTGAAATATGTCTATTCTGGAATAGATATTCAAAAAAGAATTCATCTGTTAAGTAAATTATTTCTATTTTCCATACTTTATTTTCTTCATTCATAGAGAGCCACTACTTCATTTCTGGCTCTGCCATTTAATAACTGTGAATCTAGATATTTTACATAATTTCTCATGAAGTTTCTGCCTCTTGAAATGATGATTATAATAATAAACATATTTCAGAATTGTGATGGCAAGATATATGAAGGCTATTTACATTTGGTGTCAACCTCAGGTTAAGAAAACAGACTATAAACTGAAGAAGCAAATATGATATAAAGAGATGATATTTGAAATGAGAGTTGCTTATGTAAATAATGTGGTTAGAAAGTTGAATAAAGACTAAAAAAATAGAAGTATCATCTAAAATTGTATTGTGACCAGTGCTACTAAAAGGGAAATATCTCTGTTCAAATGGTATCAAAATATATTAAGGACAATTGAATAATTTAAAACCAATATCTGCCAAAGAAAAAAAGGCATACAAGGAAAGAAAAAAGAATAAGAGTTTGTGTGTGTGTGTGTGTGTGTGTGTGTGTGTGTGTAGTGGGATTTCGGAGGAGTAGGGACAAAGAAAATAAGAATCAGCCACCTTTGAGTAAATATTACAGCATTCTGGAGCTACTAAAGAAAGGGCCCCTGCAACTATTCACCTGCTGATGTGCTCTTTATAATGAATAATTTGTCACATTTTAAAGGAGTACATTGGGTTCCTGAAGACACTCATAGTATTAAGCACTGAATAAAAGAGAATTTGCAGATACAGTTATAAAAATGGGAAAAGTAGCAAATATCATTTTGTGAAGCTATATCTGTGTGTCACGAGAGAACAAAATAGATAGGTAAATAGAAGGAAATTATATTCTGCCATAGTCAGGAAAAAGGAAAGATACTTGATATAATTTGATCAAAACCATTAGATACAATTAGATATCAGAGATATGCCATGCCATTACTCAATTTGTTGCTCAAACACTGAAAGCGTGGCCATTGGTAACTCCTTTATAATTAATTCTTGTGTCCTTCTGACATGTTCACATTAATTATATTTTTTAATACTTCACACTATCTGGATAAGATTCTTATGTTTTCACTATGCCAAACCTGATAAAGTCCTCTCCAAAGAGCCATGATTCTTCTTATCAGAGAACGACATTTAAAAGCCATTGAATTTGTATGGAGATGTGTTATGGACAGAATGTTTGTGTCTTGCCCACAAAATCCCTCTACAGGAACTGCAACCCAGTATGTCTGTAATTGGAGAAACGGCCGATAAGGAGTTAATCAGGGTTAAACAAGGTCATAAGGTTAAGGCCTTAATCTGGTAGAATTGGGGGCTTGTAACAAGAGGAAGATATCTGGTAGAATTGGGGGCTTATAATAAGAGGAAGATATTTCTCTCTCTCTCTCTCTCTCTCTCTCTCTCTCTCTCTCTCTCTCTCTCCTCTCTCTCTCTCTCTCTCTCTCTCTCTCTCCTCTCTCTCTCTCCACACACGCGATGAAAAGGTCATGTGAGCACACAGCAAGCTGGCAGTTGACTCTAAACCAAGAAAAAAAGGCCTCAGATGAAACACCCTGATCTTGGACTTCTCAGCCTCTAAAGCTATGAGAAAATGAATTTCTATTGTTTAAGCCACCCAGTCTATGGTATTTTATTATGGCAGTCTAAGGAGACTAATACGGAATATAATGATTAATTCTCCCACACAGGATTAAGGAAGCCCAGAATGGCAAAAGAGCATGGCACAGATGCTGTGCTGATTTGAACCACCCTAATATAGTCATACAATAAGCACTACAGTGGAAATGGTAGAAGGACTACAGGGACAGGCATTTTAAATATGCTAATACATAATTAATTTTGGAGAAAATTTTAATAAAATACATTTTAACACTGGTCAGAGGATCAAATAAATAATTGCTGATTAAGCATGAGACATTCACTTTACAAGACAAACACATGCAAAGAGGTAATGGAATCCAAAGAAAGTTTTTAGAGTAAAACAATAACAATAGTATTGAGGTTATTTGAGTTATACAAATTTTATTTTGTCAACTTGAAAATGGAGATGATATGATTCTTCCTACTTACTTGAAAAAGGTATTGTGTATTTTCAGTAAGTTTTTGAAATTTTATTATAAAATATTGAGGATCATAAAAATTCCAGTCATTATTTTATATAAAGGATGTGAGCAGAAAATGCATAAAGTTATGAAGAGGCTAAATTTAGTAAATGATAGTTATGAATATTTTCCAATAACAGAATGTATAATCCTATTATTGTAGCTCTTGTCAGTAACCCTAGAAAATTATGGGATGTATTTAGTAAGAAAGAAATATACATACTATGGAAAACTCAAGGCACACTAATTTAAGTGAAATTGTTTTAAATTTGGAATTTCTACATTTAGAAGGTGAATGCTGAGTTGAAATACTCATAATATTATTACGCTGAAGAGAAATAACTTTTAGATATGGAGAATATGGAGAACATAACAGTAGTTTGATCATCAAACCCAAGAATTAATAGGATAAATAAAAAAGAAAAGAGAAATATGATTAAATGTCTAAAATGATAAAATAGGACACACAGAACATGGGGATGAGGACATTAAAACTTGTCTATGAGAACTTGCAGAACATTACCACGAGGGGTATAACAAAGATAGTACTTCAGGTGTTTAATTTAAATTTCTGATAAGTTCAAAATTGTCACCACAGACAATTAAGAGCAATAAAAATAACAGATTATGGGGTAGAGGAAAAAGAGCTGCATTCAGTCTTTGAGTTTGCCATGGTAACAAAATGTTGAGAGATTTACAGTTGAATAGATCTGGTAAGTGCCTGGACAAGCCCTTGTGCTATGGGACAGTTATCCCTCACAATGGTAAGGTTGAGTGCAATGTCTGTAAGAGCACAGAAGAGAAATATGTTTGCTGAAAGTACTGAAATTCATGGTACAGGAGGTGACTCACAGTGAATCTTTGAGTGTATTAACTAGACAAGGGGAAAATAATTATGGGGTAAAGGAAGAGTGCAACAAAGCAAGGAGGCAGAGAAATGAATGGCTTGCTTGGAAAATGGCAAGCAGTTTATCCTAGATATATCAGACAGTTCTCATTATGTCCAACAAAAACAAAGGTATAAAAATACATTATAAATTAGTTCTCAGGAATGCATGAAAAGAAAAATTATAAAACAAGATCAGGGAATTTTAGGACTACATATGAAGCCATTTTGGTGTATTAAAAATGTGAATTATTTCTAAGTGTGAAGATCACAAGGAGAATAACACAGATAATATATTATGAAATGCAGAATGAAGTAGGAATGTCAAGGACTAAAAATCCAAGGTGAGTGAGCTTATAAGTAAGTGACAGGCAGTATTAAAGTTTACTTTGGTGTTGGCAATGCATATAAATGATGAGACGTTAGAAATTCTGTAAATTGATTAGTGCACTGGGACTGTATCTTGAACCCAAATGGTCAAAGGAAACCTGCATACAAAGAACAGAAAAACACAGCTTCCCATGTTTACTTTTATAGGGTGAATGTGGAGACCAGATGCTTTCTGTCAAGGCCTGTTCTGTGCCTCCACTTCCTTTCCATCACAGGAGGCAGCTCTGTTGAGTTCAGCAAGAAAATTACTGATTATACTATAAAATTAGATGTTGAACTATTGTCCTCCTTCTAGTTCTAATTAACACTTACATGATTTAATACACTTCTAACCATAGCATTCCGAATTCTTTACAACAATGTTTCATATACTTTTAATTAAAAGAGATGAAAAATGGAGAATAGATCACAATGAAAATAGTTTAAAATTTGGCTGAAGATGTTATCAACATTTGTTATTTTATATTTCTATTTCCTGATATATAAAATAGATAGATTTGACAAAATGATGTATATAGCTCCTCCAGCTTTAAACTTCTTTTAATATATGGATTTGGAAATTTTAAAAGCTGGCAGAGCTTTAAAAATATCAAAGTGATTTCTGAATGCCAAAATTAAATTACACATTCATTTCAAAAATTTTAATTTAACTTTTTCATTATTAAGTGAACTAAGTATTACATTATTGTAATGCATTAAGAGGTGGGGCAATGCAACAATGAAATGAGCTACACTATATATTCAGATGTGTATCATTAATGCTTTAATATTCACACATACACTTTCTAGAGTCAAAAAATAGAGAAAAATTATTGGATATTTTTGTTTCAAGCGTCTACAGAACCATCTCTGGCACCTGAGTTTATGCCTGTTTCAGCCCTGAAGCCAGAGAGATTCTGTATTATAAAGACAGGATGGTCATGACTATATAAAGAGTTACCCAGAATGGTCAAAAAAAGATCTGGTTAATCAAATATTCAGAGTAACAGAGGCTAAGATATATCTGCCAAGTAAATCCCTATCCCATCTACCAGCCTTTCCTATGCACACACAGTTGGATGAGTTAATATTCTCTCTTCCAGAATAAATGTGGAAATTAGATCTATTTTCAACCATCCCTGGAGGATCTGCTCAGAGGTGCAACTTGTCTGTGCTCCTCTTTTTTTGATTGTGCTCTGCAGAAACTTAAGCCATACTGGCTACTGGCCATCACCTGGACATGAGCATTTCCCTTTCCACAGAGGCCAAAGGGAAACTTACTATCCAATAGCCCACCTCACTCTCCTCTTACCTCTCTTTATTTTCTGCAACATTACATCAGAAGGTTGTGTGCGAGAGGTTAGACAGAATCTTGTGCAATAAATATACCAGGGTGCAAAATAATAAATACCACATTCCTTTTTAATTTTCTGATCCATGCTAACTCTGTTCCATGTAACCACTTTCTGTATAAAGAGATGAGATAATTTTTTTTCAGTCATGTACTTTGGGATAAGGTAAGAGAAATTATTTGCTCTCTAAAATCCATCTAATACTGCAGTACAAAGACTTATTTCTCTCTCATACAACCTCCTGTAGGTATGCTCACTGATCTATGGGCCCTTGAAGATGGCTACTCTGTTGCCTTTGTGCCTGACTTAGATTCAATTATTGGCTCAGGAATAAGACTGAAGCACCTAAGTACAGCTAACAAGAGGGCAGCACCTCATAGTCACCCCCTTCAAGCACCTGTCCCCTACCTTACAAAAGTTATTGGGAAGCATGATTTCCCAATAGAATGAAAGTCCTTCAAAATCTCAATCCCTTCCCAGTCACTGTGGGAAGCTCTCAAAACACTTCTACTCCTGCATTCACACCTCCAGCCTAGGTGTTTTGTTTTGTTTTGTTGTTTTAATTAAAGCAATAAAAGACCGGACTAAGAATTTTCTTTTCGAAGGTCCTGGACACTACTGTTCTTTACCAAAGCCCAGAGGAAATGCAAAGGTTTAATTGCCTTTTTAAAAATGAGATTGAAGAATACCTGTTTCTTGCAGACACACAGAATAATAGGAATAAATCATAAATTTTCAGTAATTATCGTGCCACATATAACTCTGTCTTATGTTTCTGGAATGAGGGATGTGGAGAAGATAGAAATGAGAAGACACATCTAACAAACTACGTAGTTTACATTCATCAAAACATCATATAAATAAAAGCAAAATTTTAGCTGTGGAAACTACTTTGAAGAAGAGATGAAGACAAGCAGTATCTAATAATAAGTAAATATAGCCTCTTAAATCTCTGGGATGCAGATTAAAATTCCTATTTAGATGTTATCTTTACATGGGCCCTTAAGCCATGTTCTTATTCTTTTTTTCCTGTGTTATAAAGCAGATATAATGATATTTACATTGCTGTTATGAGGATCAGATATAATCAGTATAAAGATGTCACATAACCTGACACTTAATATGTGCTTAATAAATGGTATGCTTATTGTGGTTATTATCTTTGTGATAAGTGTTAAAGATAAAATTTTAAAAATAGTGGAATGTAACTCCCCCACACATTGCTCCAGATCATTTTTGCTTCACCTAACCTGGCAGTTAAATAGAAAATAATCCATTAATGACTGTACCTATCATTGAAGGCAAATAACCAGACATGTATTAGTAAATTTAGAATAACAGCTTCCTATCTGAGGCCATAAAGATACCAATAAATTTAACAATCTGACTCACCCACCTTTGCCTCTTGCTCTGAAATATAAATACACCTCACTGATTGGAGAATATTAAGAAGCAATGCACCTATTTCTATGCATCTCTTTTCATTCTGAAGACATTAAAGTCACTTAATCAAAATCTAGAAGTAATTCCCAAATTACTAGATTATATAAAGTTTATTCAGAAATTCAAGACATTAAGTTTCCCATTAAGTATAGAAATTGGAGATGCATGATGTAAATTAACTTTATACTCCTGAATTTTATGTACTATTAAAATGAAAACCACCGTAACTGCCACATATATAACCAGATATTAAAATCAACTAGAAAATATGCTGTGATAAGGCAAGTGAGAGTAAAAAGAAACTTTTATTGCCTTGGGAGAAAAGAATCTTTAGAAGGGCAGATGTAGAAACTTTTAGGACTGTTCATGAAAAATGTCTGAAAAGAATAAAAAGGAAATTTTTCACATCCAACTTCAAAACACCTTGTAGACTTTGGAAACTTAGACAATGACAGGACCTAAGAGTTCTAGAACATTTTTGAGAGAAAGTGCAGAATATTCCAGCATTGGGGTTTCACATCCAAATTCAAAACACCTTGTAGACTTTGGAAACATAGACAATGACAGGACCTAAGAGTTCTAGAACATTTTTGAGAGAAAGTGCAGAATATTCCAGCATTGGGGTTTCACATCCAAATTCAAAACACCTTGTAGACTTTGGAAACTTAAACAATGACAGGACCTAAGAGTTCTAGAACATTTTTGAGAGAAAGTGCAGAATATTCCAGCATTGGGGATTTGGGTGGTTTTGGTGGTGATCCTAGTGTTGGTGTTGGTTGATAATGTAAAATCTTAGACAGCGTATTTGATAAATAGTTTCAAAAACAGATTCTACAGGGGCTGATAGTTTTACTTGACTGTAAGACTGGGAAAGTGGTTCTCTAAGAAGTCAACTAAAATTGACCTTGAGCTATTAAAGTTAATTACAACGTAAGTCTAATATCTAGTTCAGTCTTGCTATGCCCATTAGGGCTTAGTTGGTTGAGTTTATAGAGTTTCTTTCTCAAAGCAAAGGCTGCATCTCTCCCGAAGGCTTTGGAAACACTTTCTTAATACATTTGTGTGCTGACTGTTAATTCCAGTAGGCTTGGAAGTGGCCTAAATTGGTTTTCTAAAGTGGCTACAGAGAACTGGCCCTAGTTAAACATAAAATATGCATAATATCACATTAATAGTGCTGCTTTGTAACCATGGATCTGAGCAATTTCAGGTCATTTTGCCCCACCTCATCATTCTTCCTTATTGGTAACAACTGGTAACAGTGAGACTGATGATTTGCTCCTGGTCTCAGTGAGACCCCTGGAGGACACTACACTGAAGATCCTGACAAGGCATGAATATATTTACATGACCAGCAGGGTATTAAAAACCCTGTTCAATATTTCATCTTGGGTTCCTTGAGTTTAGGGTTCCTCACATACCTTGAAAGAATGAGATAGATAGATAAATACAGAAAGAAGGAGGGAGAGAGAGAGAGAGAGAGAGAGAGAGAGAGCACATACATCCAATATATCCATGTAGAGAGAGGACATTTTGAGTTGGCACCGGCCTCTCAGAATCCTTGCTGTGAGGCAGCCGAGCTCTGATACATATGCTTACTTTTATGCTTTTGCTATATTTTATTTTATTTTTCTTCAATGAATTTGTCAGCATGGCTTTGGATTTCTGTGAGTAGTCTCCTTTAGCAATGGAACCCTGGTGAATTGTTACAGTTAATGCAGGTTCTTGAAAGTATGCTGTGATACAACATAGAAAATACATTATATCACAAATAATGTTGTCTATTACAAGAATATAATCTGAATTTTTGAGGAAAAACGAATATGTTTTATTATTTTGATCATTATTTACTGTAATGTCAGGAATGCAATTCTTGGAATATGTATGATGTTGGCAGGTTAAAAAATGCTACATTTTAAAATTTTCTTAGCCAGGTGTGGTGACTCATGCCTATAATCCCAGCACTTTGGGAGGCTGAAGCAGATGGATCACTTGAGGTCAAGAATTTGAGACAAGCCTAGCCATCATGGCAAAACTCCATCTCTACTAAAACTACAAAACTTAGCTGGGTGTGGTAGTGCACATCTCTAACCCTAGCTGCTCAGGAGGCTGAGGCAGGACAACGTGGGAGGCAGAGGTTGTAGTGAGCCAAGATCATGCCACTGCACTCCAGCCTGGGCAACAAGTGAGACTCTGTCTCAATATATATATATGTAATGATATTTAAGCCAAACTAACCTTATTTTGAGCTCTTATGCTAGAGGATTTCCAGGATATGTGCTTCAAATCTTGCTGGAACTCCCTCTTCACCTATTGCCAATGTTGCTGATATTAACTAAGTGTTAACTAAATATTTGCAAAACAAAACACGCTAGAAATGGAAGCATTTAACATTGGCCTACGTTGATTACCACTGAGGTCCTGAAGTTCTGACACACATGATTCTTTTAAGTGTTGATTCTTCCAGGCTCTGCTTGGGAAATGAGACCAAGAATTATGGTGCTTAAAGTACAGCCTTCCTAGCATTACCATAAATCCAGTCATCCTCCTTGCCAAGTCACCTATTCAGGATACCAAAAGACAGGATCATGTGATCCCAATACCTGAATTATCCATAGACTGGTTTCTCCTTACCAGTGAGGAGATATAGTTCTTTTCTTCCATGTTGCTGCCTCTTCCCTTCACTGCTTCTACTTAATAACCCACTCTAGGACCTCAGGATTAAGAAGAAGAAACTTGGAGGGATATTATCATGCTACTTTCTGCTGGGCCAGTAAATTCCCTTTAGATGAGAGGGGACAAAGTCTGGCTACCTTCTGAAAATGGAGTGGAAGTATGGAAGAGGAATATATATGGAAACACAAATAACTGATAGCATCTAAATAAGTAATTATCAACATGTATTTGTACATACTGGATCAATGCCTGTGGAATTACCAAGAAATAAATTAGGCTAAGATAGAAAGAAATTACAACTCCATTTTAATACCTTTTTTGAAATATAGTTCACATACCATATAATTCACTCAAAGTGTACAACTTAATGGTTTTTAGTACATTCATGATTTAAAGCAAACTAAATATGGCCTGAGAAGGACTCCATTCTTCTGTATTTGAGTCCTTGTGGACAAACTATAACCTAACATAATAGGTAGACAAGACTGAATACCTACCTTAGGAGTATGCACCTGTAACAATAGATCAATCTTGGCCAATTCCAGCAGCCATACATCAATCACTTATACACTGCTGTGTGTTCAAACTGTGTTCAAATAAGGCAAATACTGAGCTGTAACCAATCCAGCTGTTTCTGGACCTCCCTTCTGATTTCTATATATCACTTTTCTTTTTTTTCTATAAATTTATTCTGACTGCAAGGCATCCCTGAAGTCTCTGAATCTGCTGTGATCCTGGATGCTTCCAAATTCACAAATCTTTTCTTTTTTTTCTTACTCAATTAAACTTGGTTTAATTTAATTTGTCTAAAGTTTTATTTTAACAGTAGATATATGCAAACATCTTTATGGTCAATTTTAGAACATTTTAATCACTTTCCAAGAAACCTCATACCATTTAATGATCACCCCCTATTCCGGAACTGCCTCCATCCCTATGCAAACACTAATCTACTTTTTATCTTTACAGACTTCCCTGCTTTATTTATTTACCTAAATGTTTTCAAGGGTCATCCATGTTGTGGCATGTATTAGTATTTTGTTCCTTCTTAAGATTGAATAATATTTTTCCATATAGACATATCACTTTTTAGAATTTATTCATTGCTTTATGGGCATTTGAGTTATTTCTATCTTTTAACTGTAATGAATAGTGCTGCTATAAACATTTGGGTGTATGTTTTGCTGTGAACATGTGTTTGTCTCCTTTGGGTGTAAACCTAAGAGTAGAATTGTTGGGTCATGTGGTAACTCCATGTTTAATCATTTGATGCCAGTTTTCTAAAACAGCTGTGCCATTTTACATTCTCATCATCAGGATGTGAGAGTTTTGGTTTTGGACCATCTTCATAAACATTGTTTTGTTATATAAATTTTTGAATCTAGCCAGCCTAGTAGGTGTGAAGCATTATCTCACTGTGGTTTTGATTTGGATTTCCCTCATGACTGAAGATGTACATGCAGCGTCATTTCTGGGCTTATTGGCCACTTGTGTATTTTCCTTGAATAAATAATTATTCAAATACTTTTCACATTTTTAAATTGGGTTATTTGTAGTTTTATTATTGAATTGTAAGGTTTCGTTATTTAGAAATCATATATCTTATACAAGGCTTATCTCTTAATTCCATTTTTATTTTGGTTTTATTTAAGGAGACCAATTTTCTAAATTTCCAGTCATTTGCCATTTTTGTTGGAATTTGGTAGGCCACTGTACAGTTACCAGTGCTCAAAATTCAGAGACTCTGAGTTTGTTGAGATTAAGCAGAGCAGGACGGCCTTAAGAGTCCAGTGAATCTTGTCACAGCAAGCTATGGGGCTGAAGTTAGGATTCCAGCAGGGAAACCAACAGAAATAAAGTGGTAGGGAGTCCACTACCTGGGGCTGGTGCAATAAAATAAAATATTCAGAGGCCTAATCTGGATTGATAGACTCTGAGATATTGATTGAATATCTGTGCTTCCCTCCTGGCGTTCTTGCTCCTCCTGCCTCAATACAGCTCATCATTTGTATTTACTAATCAAAACCCCATATGATCTACTATTTAATGGATATTATCAGTTTATTACAGTAGGTTTTTCAGCAGATCACAATTCCTTTAGCTATTATTTTATTCCTGTTGAAAAAGAACATCTTGTCACTTCAGCTTGTTTGAAGGAAATACCACAGGTTTTCCTATTAGTGCTGCTCCGTTTTCTCCTGATAGTGTCCAAAATAAATTAAATCTATGTGCTCATCTGCAGCTCACATCAAACTCCTTACTTTGCAGGATTTAAATAACTTCAAATAAGTCCCTAGGGTTATCCCCAATTGAATTAATAGCTGGATTCCTAACACATAATCTTTTGAAAGGCAGCACAATCTTCCCTTGTTAAATGGTTCCTCTGACACTTTTTACTTAAAGGACTATTTCCTAAATGTAGTGTCTGTAAAAAAAAAAACCAAAAAACAAAAACAAAAACAAAAAACAAAACACCAAAGTATCTTGCTAAATGCAGGTTCTTAGGCAAGAATCTCAATGCTTCTAAATCAATAGGCCTTAGGCAGGACCTGTCATTCTGAACTTTTAATAAGCCTTTAAGGTGATTCTGAGATAAGAGGTCCACAGGCCCTATTGTGAGATGAGAAACCCATCTTAGGTGATTGTTTCTCTTCTTAGAGTAAGAAAAAATTTTTTTTTTGCTTGTTATTTCCATCAACTCTCCTGGCCACATCATGGACAAACCCAAGAACCTGCATTGTTTTCTTTTAATCTTTTCATATTATTCTTCCCCTATCAACTTCATTTTCCCTACCCATGATATTGAATTTTTCATTTTTTGTTTGATATCACATCATATTTGATCATTTTTATATTATTAATCATTTTATTTGGAAATGTACCTATTTTCTATCTTCTAGTTTTCTTGTAGCATTGTGCACAGTGTTTATTCTTTCTTGTGACCTAACCACTTATCCCTTGCATTCAGTTAGTAACAGAGCTTGTGAGGTGTACCCCCATCCACGTTTCAGTGGCTTTGTAAAACTTGTCTGCAGAACTTTCTAGGAAATATTGTCTTGTCAGTTTTTAGTATTCTCTGGTTTTCAATGACGTAATAATTTCTTTTGTCTTTCATAAGCTCCTTCCTGTATAGTTACAGATGTGGCTTTCATGGCTGCTTGTGGTTTATCTCCACTTACATATCAGGCTTCATGGAAATGTCACTTAATTTTTGGCTTTTTACCATTTATCACTATTCACTTTATCCTGGCTACACACAAGAAGTATTCTGCATCAGAAGTAATTTCTTAATTACTTTACAGAAAATAATTAATATGTTGACCCCCCTCCCACCTTGTCCCAGATCTTACCTTTGAAGGGGCAGATAAGAGCTAAAGGAATTTTTTCTGTGAAAATGGCTGGGCCTTCCATGGTCATGAGACAAGGAAAAATTATTTTTCTCTGCTTACAAATGGGAGACCTCTGCCTCCCTCTCATCCTTAAAGAATCTCCTTCCTCCTTTATTATGTATAAAAAAGATATCTGAAATCTAGATGGCCATGTGTCTTAGCTTTTATGATCTAGAGATATCTCCAAATTCTAGAGCTTCATCTCTTTTGAAACACAAATATCTAGATAAATAGCCTCATAGTCTTCCTGGCACCTAGAGACCCAGTTCAGTAATCATTGGGCACTTTAGGATCAGAGCAATTAACCAAACAAATGTCTGCAAATCGAATTCTCAAGTCACATGGAGAATAAAGTGCTCCCAGGAGAAGTAAAAATATTGTTTATTTTTATATTTTATACATCCCTCTGTCTTAGAAGGATAGGGCTTTTGACAGCAGCATGGAGAAATCCAGGGAAATTTATTTTCCTACACTAACAGTACATTCAAAAATTCTTAGTAAAAGAATAAGAAAAGTTTATTATGCTGGAAGTTAAATCAGCAACTCTGGGTTGCTTATACCAAAAACAAAAAAGAGAAAAAGCATGTCTCCTTTGGTGGTTTTTGGAAGATGAGCTATGAGCCATTGGAATATTCTGGCTAAATGTATGTTTGTATACCTTGAAGCTTTGGACCACATAGTAATAGTTTGAGCACATAGTTTATGGTAACAGTATAATTTATGGTGCATACCTGTGTTTGCTCTGGCTCTGGTGGGTGGAATCTATTAGCTGAGGGCAGTCAGGTAGGGGTTGCATGCCTGTGTTACTGACTTACAATAAAAACCCCATACACCAAGGCTTAGCTGAGTTTCCCTAGTTGAAAACACTTTACATATGTTGTCACATGTTGTTGCTGCGAGAATTAAGCACTTCCATGTAACTTCACTGAGAGAGGACATCTAAAGCTTATGCCTGGCTTCTCCTAGACTTTGCTCACTGCACATTTTCTTTGCCAACTTTGATGTTTCCTTTTAGTGTAATAAACTGTAACCATGAGTGTCATAGCTTTTCTGAGTCCTGTGAGTCTTTCTAGTGAATTTTCAAGCCTGAGGGTAATCTTTGGAATCTGTAACACAACTGTACAGGATTAAAAAATAAAAATAAATTTTATATGATCACTTTTAGTCATTTTTGTAAAATGTTTAGTTATATATTAAAATGGGAGTTTAATCTGCAGCTCCTTCCAAAGTGAAGTGCTGAATTAATATGCAATTTTCTTCAGTGTTCTAAGAACCAATTGGATGACTTCCAAAACTCTCAACCATTTTGAAGGCATGAGAAGGCAAGTGGTGGAGATAAGGAGAATGAGTAGAATTTCTTTGGAGTGAGTTATTCTGCTTTTCTTCTTGTCCCTTCTTTATTTGAGATCCAGATTATGCTATAAGGAGACTTCCAGAAATCTCTGGGTACATGGTGAACTGATTTCTAATTCACGATAGACAACTTGCAGAGCCAGGCTAAAGTGGTCTAAGATAATAAAGGTATCTTTTGCATTCTATTTTGCTGAAGTAAAAAACACAAGATATTTTTCATTGTATCTGATATAGGCCATACTTTCAAAAAGTCTCCATAGAGTTTTTTAAAATTCCACATATGATAGACATCCGGAAGAATTAGGGAACTTTAGTAGTAGAATACTGATTGCCTAGGAATATGGGAGAAATCACAAGCAATCACTTAGAATGAGGAAGTATATGCTCTTGTCAAGGGAACTAAGAGACATTGGCAGAGATGGAGAATTTTCTTAATAACCCATCAAGATGCTGACAGAGTAAACTTACAGAACATAATAAATCATACATCATCGTGATGGTTGTAGTCAAGTGAGAACTCTCCTAGGACAGTTGTCACTCCCTCCTCCCCACAACTCTAAACACTGAAAGGTGTGGAGGCTCCAAAACTGCAGTTATGGAGGGGAAGAAGAAGTTGAGAAAAAGACCTCTATGAAAGGACAAAGAAAGGGAATCAGCCATAGACATTCCAATCTCTGAATTCAGGTTTTGCAACCTGTGCTTCTGGACTTAAATGCTTATTGTCTTGTATTGATCCAGCTTCCTCACCTTACTTTTACTTAATTTTTACATCCTATATCTTCTTCCATTTCCTTAAAACTATTTGTTTTCTCATAATTCATGTTCGTTTCAAGCAAGAATCATATTTTGGTTTTTTTTTTTTCCACTGGAATCCAATGACATTAGCATTGAAAGCAATTATACATGTTAACCCAAAATATCTGAGACAGGTCTCAGTGAATTCAGAAAGTTTATTTTGCCAAGGTGAAAAATGCACCAGTGACATAGCCTGAGGAAGTCCTGATAACATGTGTCCAAGGTGGTCAGGCGTAAAGCTAGCTTTTATGCATTTTAGAGAGAAATGAAACATCAATCAATATATGGAAGATATGCATTGGTTCGGTCTGGTAATGCAGGAGAACTTGAAGAGGGGCACTTCCAGGTTAGAAGTAGGTAAGAGACAAAAGGTTGCATTCTTTTGAGTCCTTGATCAGCCTTCCACTTATACAAAATTTATTCTGGCACAGTGAATCTGCAGTTTTACATAAACAACAGCGCAGAGGAAGCAATCAGGGATGCATTTGTCTCAGGTGAGCCTCAGATGATGACTTTGAGTTCTGTCTGTCCTCTGTCCACAAGGAATTTCCTGTGGGTATATTGAGAGGAAAGTGTGTAGCTTCTTATCTTTGTAGCTAAAATGGGAGGAAGGTTTGGCTGACATGGTTCCCAGCTTGACTGTTTCCCTGGGTTAGTGATTTTGGGGACTGGGGATCTATTTTCCTTTCACATACATAATGCCATTACTGAGACACTGATTTATGTTTTCTGTCATATTGATTATGTTCTCCTTACCACTTCTCTTATGTTTCCCTTTCATTCATTTCTTTGCATCTTTTGCGTTAATTCAATATTTTTTGTGTGTTTTCCCTTCAATTAACTTTCTACACATATATTTACTTACAATGATTTAGTGGTTGCCCCTGACTTGTCATAGAGATATGCAAATGTCCTTGGTCCTGTAGAATTCATGAACCTTTTCACTTAGCTTATCCTGGTACGTATTTTATACATCATTGCTTTGCATTTTAGTTTTACATATATTTTGAGTTGCACGAAACATTGTTATTTTTTGCAACCAACATTGTTTATTATATACTTAACGTATTTACCCTTCCTAGTGTATTTTATTTCTTTCTTAGTGTCACTTTTTAATCTAGAATTGTTTTCCTTCATTCTGAAGATAAAGTATTTCTTGCAGTAAAACCAACTGGCGGGAAAAAAAAAAATCTCTGCTGGTTTAGAATTCTAAATTGGCAGGGTTTTGTTTTCTTTTGTTTCTTTCAACACTTAAAATATTGTTTTAATTGGTGTCTAGCATCTTAGTCTATTCAGGTTATCATAACAAAATAGTACACTTTGGGTGGCTTAAACAACAAAAATGTATTTCCCAATTTGCTAAATGTTCCATCCTACAGAACAGTAACATTATGGATATATATTTTTTTTAAGCTGCTAAATTTGTGGTAATTTGTTACTTAGCAATAGAAAAATAAATACTGCCCTTTTGTTCTCTGGAAGGTACTTGTACATTAAGCCTAAAACCTGAAGGAGATGTGTTTTGATCTTCACATTTTCTCAGCCTAGGACCAGTCTCTGGACCACATGGCTTCAGATTGTGACACCTGTTTTGAAGGGGATACTGACAGTGAGTATAAAGCACTTCTCCTGCTGGTTTTGTCTTTCTAGCAAGGTGTCTTTCGTGGAAATTTTGAATACCTTGTCTTTATTGCTTCTACAGTTCTCTGATGCATTCAATTATATGTTTTAGTAATTTGTCTGATTTTATGCTTTTATCTAATTAATGCCTATGGGAATGTTAACTTTCACACATCTCATTCTGCCCTGAACTAGATAATTTAATTACTAATTACTAATTTTACACTTGGTGACTTCAAGTTACTTCATTTTTTTGAGACAGATTCTTATTTTGTCATCCAGGCTGGAGCGTAGTAGTGCAATCTCAGTTCACTGCAACCTCCACTTCCTGGGTTCAAACAATTCTGATGCTTTGGCCTCCAGAGTAGCTGGGATTACAGAAGCACACCACCACACCAGGCTAATTTTTGTATTCTTAGTAGAGGCAGGGTTTCTTCATGTTGGCCAAGGCTAGTCTTGATTCTTGACCTCAAGTGATCTGCCCACCCTGGCTTCCCAAAACATTACATTTACTATTGAGAAATTTACATTTCTGGCCAAGAATCTGATCCTGGAAAACAAAGACTAACTTCTATGGGATAAACTTAAAACACAATTGGGAGAGAAAATAATGTTGCTTCATGATATTTTGTCCTTATGTGATGCTTATTTAGTGGAAATCTGTGTGTAAACATATCTGTGTGTTTGCATGTTTTTATTGATGTAGATAGACATTTTAAAACAGAAAAAAATTATTTCATGGACACATACAAAAAAAGTTTAGATTACTGTACTTTTGAGTCCTGGGTACTGAGTCTTTTCACATTATTTTTTTGTGTTCTCTAAATGTCTGTAAAGACATCACCCTGGTTTTACACTTTTGTATTATGAAAGATTCAACATAAGAATCAATAAAAGCGCCTTAAAGAGTTAGACTTCATATGCTAACATCTGTGGTGCTCTCTGACAGGGCTACAAACAAGCCCATATCTCCACTCTGAATCAACATTGTTGGTATTTACTCAAGTTTGTGGTAATTCATCAGCAATAAAAAATTAATATACTCTGGTATATTCAGAGGCTGTGGTCAGGGTACCCTTTAGAATGACGTAAAAAGTCTACTCTTTTCAGTCTGAATTCTGCAACGAACCCTTACTTCTGCCTTTCCCTTATCCTCAGTTCATTCCTTTACCTAACACTAACAGAAAACAGTTCTCTAATCCTTTAACAAGAAGTTGTGAGGTGAAATTTTTATAACATGTTTACTCTGTGGTGTTTTTTATTCAAATTGCATTTATGAATTATATTTTGGAAAACTGAGATTTAAGCTTATAGGCAGATCAACTTGCTGCCAGAATGGTGGACAAGATAACATTAACTATCATGAAATCAGGCTAACTTGGGGCAACAGGCATTGTAACCAGACGTGCCTTCCATGCAGGAAAGTCACCAAGACACAGAATGACTGTCAAGTGCCTGACATGTGTATCTTGTTCTGAAAGTAGAGCAATAACGGCATCTTAAGCAAACAATTATTTTTGTGGAGAAGGAAAGCAGTTAACAAGGCCTCTTGACATTTCATAATCTTAGTGAATTGATTTGATTATATTTGATGGCACTAATCATATTAAGAAATCCAAGCAGACAAGTAGGTGATGTGAAAGATATTTGTCAATTTACAGCAGGGTCCCAGTGTGTAATTTAGAGACAATATAGACAGCCAGGACAGCTTTCGATTTTAGTATTTGGAAAAAGTAAGAAAGGTCCCGCTTTCTTAGACAAGGGTGAGGGGATAAGGCAGTTTATAATGTAGATACTGGAACACAGGGAACTCAATGACAAAAACACACAAAAAAGCAAAGACTCAGTGACCAAAGCTGAATGTCTTTTTGGGAATAAGTTTGAGAACAAGCTAGAAGGGAGATTACTAGAGCTGACACTCATAAAATCACAATTCAGAGAAACACTAATGGTAAAAATCCTGAATCTCAAGATGAGGGATTGCTGTTCACATTACTCTTGAATGAGGTCAAGACTGGTCCTAGAATTCTGGTGAGAATAAACTTTCAAGTTGGCCAGATGTTTCTCCAACAGACAGGAGAAATGGAATACAGACAGGAGAAATGGAATACAGACAGGAGAAATGGAAAAGTAGTAAATTAATCTCTTAAAAAGATTTTTCCACAAAACTCTCTTGAAAGATTTAATTTTATCAATTAAAATTATCAAAAATTATTTTATTTATTTAAATTATTATTATTTTTTCCTTATTTTTTATTGCATTTTAGGTTTTAGGGTACATGTGCAGAGCATGCAATACAGTTGCATAGGTACACACATGGCAGTGTGTTCTGTTTGCTTTCACCCCTTCACCCACATTTGGCATTTCTCCCCAGGCTATCCCTCCCCACCTCCCCCTCCCACTGGGCCTCCCCTTTTCCCCCCAATAGACCCCAGTGTTTAGTACTTTCCTCCCTGTGTCCATGTGTTCTCATTTTTCATCACCCGCCTATGAGTGAGAATATGCGGTGTTTCATTTTCTGTTCTTTTGTCAGTTTGCTGAGAATGATGTTCTCCAGATTCATCCATGTCCCTACTAACGACACGAACTCATCATTTCTGATTGCTGCATAATATTCCATGGTGTATATGTGCCACATTTTCCCAATCCAGTCTATCATCAATGGGCATTTGGGTTGATTCCAGGTCTTTGCTATTGTAAACAGTGCTGCAATGAACATTCGTGTGCATGTGTCCTTATAGTAGAATGATTTATAGTCCTTTGGGTATATACCCAGTAATGGGATTGCTGGGTCAAATGGAATTTCTATTTCTAAGGCCTTGAAGAATCGCCACACTGTCTTTTACAGTGGTTGGACTAATTTACACTCCCACCAACAGTGTAAAAGTGTTCCTTTTTCTCCACATCCTCTCCAGCATCTGTTGTCTCCAGATTTTTTAATGATTGCCATTCTAACTGGCGTGAGATGGTATCTCAATGTGGTTTTGATTTGCATCTCTCTGATGACCAGTGACGATGAGCATTTTTTCATATGATTGTTGGCCTCATATATGTCTTCTTTCGTAAAGCTACCATTGACTTTCTTTACAGAACTGGAAAAAACCACCATGAACTTCATATGGAACCAAAAGAGAGCCCGCATAGCCAAATCAATTCTAAGCAAAAAGAACACAGCAGGGGGCATCACACTACCGGATTTCAAACTATACTACAAGGCTACAGTAATCAAAACAGCATGGTACTGGTACCAAAACAGAGATATAGACCAATGGAACAAAACAGAGGCACTGGAGGCAACACAACATATCTACAACTATACAATCTTAGATAAACCTGACAAAAACAAGCAATGGGGAAAGGATTCCCTATTTAACAAATGGTGTTGGGAAAACTGGCTAGCCATGTGCAGAAAGCAGAAACTGGACCCCTTCCTGACACCTTACACTAAAATTAACTCCAGATGGATTAAAGACTTAAACATAAGACCTGGCACGATAAAAACCCTAGAAGGAAATCTAGGCAAAACTATCCAGGACATAGGAGTAGGCAAGGACTTTATGAACAAAACACCAAAAGCATTGGCAACAAAAGCCAATATAGACAAATGGGACCTAATGAAACTCCACAGCTTCTGCACGGCAAAAGAAACAGTCACTAGAGAGAATCAGCAACCAACAGAATGGGAAAAAATTTTTGCAGTCTACCCATCTGACAAAGGGCTGATATCCAGAATTTACAAATAACTCAAACAGATTTACAAGAAAAAAACAAACAAGCCCATTCAAAAGTGGGCAAAGGATATGAACCGACACTTTACAAAAGAAGACATATATGAGGCCAACAATCATATTTAAATTATTTTTAAAGTAGATAGGAATCAAAATAGTAGCATTAAGTATAAAAGGTATAAATACTTAAAATTTGTTCCATGTCCTCAAATTAACTAAGTTTAAATATAATCTTAAATATTCAGAAACTTAAAATACAGTCATATTCTAAATTTGTCATAAAGTGGTTCATTTTGTTAAGCAAAGCTTATATTTGAAAGAGCCATAAGAACACCTGGATTAAATTATGTTATTACCTCACAGTGAAAATTGAGAATGCAACAAAATATATCTCAGTTATATTGGAACAAGGTGTAGATACTGAACAAATCTGTTAATAGGGTAATTGCAGGCATATAAAAGTGATTCAATAATAATACAAAATCTTAATGCTAATATATAGTCCTCTATTTTAAATACTTCACAATGATCAAGTCCATTGATTTATATAACGCTGGTTTTTTATGGTTTCCACTATTTAAACATAGCTAAGTGCCAATCTTGCTATGGTATTCTACTATTGAACATATAAAGTAAAAAATCAATGTGAAAATAACACATACAGAATTTCAAATAAAATGCTGTTTCAGATAAGAATGATGACAATTATATTAGTTTATAACTTAAACATCCAAATTTTACTTTAAATATATTAACTATAGAGTTAGAATTAATTTATAAAATACAGACTATTCTTAAAGAAAAGGTATATTTTCAGTAATTTTAACGTATGCTTTTTTGCAGCAGTAATTTACACTACAAAGGACAATATATGAAGGGAAAGAGAGTAAAGGGAAAATAGTCAAGTGGATTTAGACTGCACTACACTGAATTATGTGTTGTAAAACTCCAGGATCCTTCTTAAAATTTAGCTTATGTTCAGAAAGAAATCTAATTATCAGGCTGCTAACAGACCTCAGCTCAGGTTCTAAACCAAGATAACTGAAGCATCCTCACAGTTTTGTCACTAATTGGTCGTTTAGAGCCCAGGGAATTTTTAGGACTGACACCAAGTAAATGAAAGCCTTTTGCTTAGTCACTGATGTTTAAGTGACAAAAGGCAACAGCAAAGTCAATCTTTTCTCCTAGGGAAGATTTCAGAAGTTCTGCAAAAACTGCTAAACTAATGTATCTCTAAATATCTGTGCAGTTTTATTTGCTGCCTTTTCTTTATTGCATATATATAAGGCTCCCAGCAATTTTTTTGGCATACATATGCAGAGTGAAATGATTACTACAGTCAAACAAATGAACATATCTATCATCTCACACCTTTGATTTTTATGCATATATGTAAGTGTGAGTGTGGTAAGAGCACCTAAAGTCTACTCTTTTAATAAATTTCCAGTATAATACACAATTATTTACTATAGTCCTCATGCTGTTAGATATTAGATCTCTAGCTTATTCATTCTAACCCACATGTCCCCATGTGCTCCCCAATACACTGCCCCCAGTAATCACCATTGTACTCTTTATTTTTATATATGCAACTTTTAAATGTTATTTATTTTATTATTTTTTAATTAATGTTTAAAATAGGCTCTGGGGGTACATGTGCAGATCATGCAGGATTGTTGCATAGGTACATATATGGTAGGGTGGTTTACTGCCTTCCTCCTCCCATTATCTATATCTGGTATTTCTCCCCAGATTATCCCTCCCCACCCTCCCCACACCTCGCTGTCTTTCCCCTAGTCCCCCCAGCTGACTGCAGTGTGTGATGCTCCCCTCCCTGTGTCCAGGTGTTCTAATCCCTGTGTCCAGGTGTTCACCACCTGCCTATGAGTGATAGCATGCAGTGTTTGATTTTCTGTTCTCATGTCAGTTTGCTGAGAATGATGGTTTCCAGATTCATCCATGTCCCTATGAAGGATACGAACTCATTGTTTTTTATGGCTGCGTAGTATTCTATGGTGTATATGTGCCACCATTTCTTTATCTAGTCCATTGTTGATGGACATTTGGGTTGATTCCAGGTCTTTGCTATTGTAAACAGTGCCACAATGAACATAGAATGAACTGGCAACCAACACAATGGGAAAAATTTTTGCAGTCTATCCATCTGACAAAGGGCTAATATCCAGAATCTACAAAGAACTAAGACAGATTT
Organism: Callithrix jacchus; assembly: GCF_049354715.1. NCBI lineage: Eukaryota > Metazoa > Chordata > Mammalia > Primates > Cebidae > Callithrix > Callithrix jacchus. Next base: position 128,507,769 of record NC_133512.1, read on the forward strand.
ACAAGAAAAAAAAAACAAACAAGCCCATTCAAAAGTGGGCGAAGGATATGAACAGACACTTTACAAAAGAATACATCTATGAGGCCAACAAACATATAAAAAATTCTCATCATCACTGGTCATTAGAGAAAGGCAAATCAAAACCACATTGAGAGGCCATCTCACACCAGCTGAGTAGTGATCATTTAAAAATCTGGAGACAACAGATGCTGTAGAGGATGTGGAGAAATAGGAACAGTTTTACACTGTTGGTGGGAGTGTAAATTAGTTCAACCATTGTGGAAGACAGTGTGGCGATTCCTCAAGGACCTAAAAGTAGAAATACCATTTGACCCAGCAATCCCATTACTGGGCATATGCCCAAAGAATTATAAATGGTTCTATTATAAAGACACATGCACACGTATGTTCATTGCAACTTTTTAATTTTTAAAAATCCACATATAACTGAGATCATACAGTATTTTTCTTTTTGTGTCTGGCTTATTTCACTTAGCCTAACATCTTTCCAACTCATTCATGTTAATGCAAATGACAGGATCTCTCCTCTAGGCTGAATAATGTTCCAGTGTTCAGATATGTGTGTGTGTGTATATATATATTTACAATGTATACATACACAAACACACACACACACAATGGATATGTTCACCATTGGTCTGTGACATTTTGGTTTTTTAATATCTTGGCTAACACTTGTTAGGATGGCTGTTATCAAGAAAAGAAGCAATAATGAGTGTTGGTGAAGGTGTGAAGAAAAGGAAACCCTTGTGCATTGTTGGTGGGAATGTAAAGTAGTACAATCATTATGGAAAACAGTATGGAGGTTATTTAAAAAATTAAAATAGGATGGGATAAGATTACAGCAAATTATTCCATTTTATCACATATCATCAAAGTAGAACAAACTGCTACATGTTCTAGCAATCCCAATTTTGAGTGTACAGCCGGGGAAATGAAATCAGCACCTTGCAGAGATGTCTGTATGCCCAGGTTTATTGCAGCATTATTTGCTGTTTCTTAAGCTAAAGCAAATGATAGTTGGTTATAGATTTAAGAATAGGAGTATTAATGATTCCTATATATAAATTCAATAGCAATAATATTTTATTTCCTGGAATATTTATCTTAAACTCAAAAAAAATAAAAAATACAAAGCCTCACAACATGTGACATTTTAGAATTATATCAATTTGACTAGTCTTAAAATTTCACATGTCAAAATGTTGAACATGTGCTACAGATGCTTAGCTATGGCTCATCAATTACCTCTCAATCTTTAAATGTATAGTACAAATGTGGGTGAATTCATTGAAAACTGGATTTTTCTTAAATGGAAGTTAAGTTAGCCTTATTAAGCAACATTCCTTTCCATGAGCTATTTCTGAAAACTATTAGATATGAAAAGTATTAAAACTTTATAGTTTTCTGAGACATTACTCACACTGAGAACTTTTGCCTGGCATTCTGAAAATAATAGGATGGCATGACAGCAAATTATGCTGCCTTTCAATGTATTACCAAAGTGGATCAGATATTCACACACCAGATATATTATTCATAAAATGTCACATTACTTTCTGTTGTATTATTTTAAGGTTACTAAAAAGGAAGACAAATGATTGCTTAAGTAATTTCCTTCATTTAAAGGAAACTATTCTTATAAGTATATGTAGGTAATATTTGAGTAGCTATTGTAGTAGAGATTCAAAATATATAAGAACAGAAGAAAATATATTTTGGTCATCCAAGAATTCAGAATATTTAGGAACCAGGATGTTCCTTTTTCCCTTAGATGTTGGGATGTCTTTCTTGGTCCTGTACTATTCCTACCTGTCTACAATTTTTAGTTAGTAGTACCCATGGTTTTCTCTTCATGACTTCTGTTTTAAGGAATTCTGTGCTAGCTTCCTATCTTTCCGCACATCACCCTATCTATTGTCTCAGCAATCATTAGCTAGGTAGTTAGATAAAATGATAGATTCCAAGTTTATATATCAAAGACAGACATTTCTAGGAGGCAGTTATCTCCGCATATGTACAACTACCTTTTAGAACAACTCTGAAAGTTATTCAAGATCAACATATTCCTAACTAAACACATTAGTCTTCTCCTTTTTCTATATTTCTTACATCTATGAATGACACTATTATATAACCGCTTACATATTTAAAATAAACTGGGCTTGGCACAGTAGCTCACACCTGTAATCCCAGCATTTTGAGAGGCTGAGGAGGATGGATCACTAGAGATCAGGAGTTTGAGACCAGCCTGGCCAAGATGGTGAAACCCCATCTCTTCCAAAAATGTAAAAATTAGTCAGATGTGCTGGCAGGCACATGTAATTCCAGCTTCTCGGGAAACTGAGACAAGAGAATGGCTTGAACCTGGGAGGTGGAGGTTAAAGTGAGCCGAGATAGTGCCACTGTTCTGCAGCCTGGGTGACAGTGTGAGACTCCGTCTCCAAACAAAACAAACAACGGCAATAACAAAAACTGGACATTAATATAAATTCATGATATTTTTAAGCAAGAGTATAATCCTCAATTCTTTGATGGATTTCAATTAGAAAGTAGCTTTTATTATCCATTAATCAATAACATTATGAAAACAACTGTGAATTCTGTAATGTTTAAAAATGATTTTCAGTTTATCACTAAACAAACACTAAAAAATTAAAAACTCGTGTGTGTGTGTGTGTGTGTGTGTCTGTGTGTGTGTGTATGCAGGATGTCTTATTTATTCAGTTTTCATATGCTTAATTCATATATTGCTCCATAAAATCCCCAAAAGCTGATGGTAAACAGGTTGAAAAATGGAAACCTCTCTGTTTGAAATTTAAATCCTCCTGATATTGATCTATTTTTAGACCTTCATTATATCTTGCCAGAATTATTAAAATAACCTGCTAAAGGTTCTTTCTCTCCCATGCTGTGACTGATTCTAATATACTTTAATCTTAGAACTGTTAATAAAATGCAAATATTTATTTGAAAGCTCTCTTCAATTCCAACAAAGAAGTGCCATCAAGTATCTTAGAAAAGTATACAAAGTGATTTCTATTCTGGTGCTGTTTTACCCTTCTCTTCCCATATGAATGCTATACCGTACTCTTATCAAAATACTTGTAATTTGACAGTTTTTCTATGTTTTTACTGCTTCCCTTGGAAATGTTCCCATGTTTCACCCTCTATACACCACGGACACATCACCATCTGTCAAATTTTCCCTGACTTTCCTAAGGAGATAACAGATCCTTCCTTGATAGCACCTTGCTAATATCTTGCTGTGACATTCTATTCTGTGAAAATTGTTTGATTATATAACTTCCAACTAGTGTTTGAACTCCCTGAAAACTGATTCTGCATTATTTACCTTTGCATCCCTACTAGCTAGCAATGCTAGAAATACAGGGAAGGGTAGAGGAGAGAGAGAGCGAGAGAGAGGGAGGAAGAGGAACAGAAGGGGGGAGAGAGAGAGAGAGAGAAAGAGAGAGAAAGAGTTGGGAAGAGAGATGCTTCCAAACCAGAACTTCTATTTTATGAGTCTTCTATCAAACTCATAGGACCATCTGTTCACTGATCTTTTTTACCTAGATATCTGGCAGATTTCTGACACTCAAAATTAAACTTGAAGTTTCTGTTTATTTGCTTTCCCTCCTTTTTTTTTTTTGATTTTATGTTTTTATGTTATGTTATTTTGACCTAGAATGCCCCACACTAACATTTCTGCTTTTCTCAAAAATCTTTCTATCTCCAATTCCTCTGGCCCACCTTTTGTCAGAGACATTCCCTGAATCCTCTATGTAGATGAGTTCTGTATTTCTTCAGAACTTTTAAATCACTTTTTTTATTTTTTCACTTTTGCTTCTTAGCATTTTTCTTCATGACAGAAGAACTTGTTAAATTCACCCTCTCTTTTTACTGGGTTCTAAATATCTATAGGACGAGTCCTAATAGTTTTCCATTTCTACAGTTTCTAACAGCATTCCATACACAAAGTAGGTCACTAAAAATGCTTTTAAAGTAATATTTCCTGCTGTACATAAAGCTATAAAGACATCATCCTATTATTTTTTTAATCTGTATATTGACTTAACTTATACCTTTGCTCAAGAACTTTACTAAACTAAAAAGATTGAGTGCTAAATATGATATGAAACAGTGAGATTAATATTTTTCAAATTCAAATAACTCATGCTGGGCATGACTTGAATTATTAGGGAAAATTTTAAGAAAACCAAAGCAATAATAATAGTTTTCTCTTTGAAATACAGACTACTAGTTCAAAACAGCATATCGAACATAACGAAGAGTTAGGAAAGGCAAAAAACCTCTTGTTTCTAAACTCATTTTTAGGGGGTTTATTACTGCTTGGCTAAACAAAATTGTCTTTTCATTGAAGGAACAGTTTGAAAAGTAGATTAAATTAGGCTATTATAGAAACAGGGAGGGGACCTAAAGGCTTCTCTTTCAGCAAGAAAAAAGCATAATTTCAAAGAACAAATTATACATTCTAAACACACTACATAAAGATACATGGCAAGAATTTGTACACTGTCTGAAATTGTCCATCAGAATTCCACATGTATTCCAGATAAAAATATTCTTTTCTTTTCTTTTCTTTCTTTTTTTTTGAGACGGAGTTTCACTCTTGTTACCCAGGCTGGAGTGCAATGGCGTGATCTCGGCTCACCGCAACCCCTGCCTCCTGGGTTCAGGCAATTCTCCCGCCTCAGCCTCCTGAGTAGCTGGGATTACAGGCACGTGCCACCATGCCCAGCTAATTTTTTGTACTTTTAGTAGAGACGGGGTTTCACCATGTTGACCGGGATGGTCTCCATCTCTTGACGTCGTGATCCACCTGCCTCAGCCTCCCAAAGTGCTGGGATTACAGGCTTGAGCCACCGCGCCCGGCCAAAAATATTCTTTAATAAAATTGAAAAAATGGCCACTCTGGTTTCCTGTGGCTAAGTCTGTAAAGTATTACTTACCCAGTAAGTAATACACATGTATTACTTAATACACGTGTATATATTTATTCAACTGATACTTTAGTTTAACTAATTAGAATCCACAAATATTTTAATTCTAAATAAGGTACAAATTCATGTATAGAAAAGTTTTTGCATAAACTCTGAATTTGTGGATCTGCCTTAAATTATTCAAAAAAATGTAATGAAAGCATCATTAAGGAGTATTTTGCTCTTTCTCTCTTAAATACAGATTATTTATTCAACATATCTAAAATAAAGGAAAGTTAAAAAAAAACAAAGTCTAAAGTAAGTTTGATCCTGTGCTTATTTTTAGAGTTTATTGTATCCAAGGGAAATAAAAACAGCTTCTTATTTAAATAACTCAATAAAAGAGTAGATTAAGTAAGTCAGACTATTATGGAAATAGAGATGAGGCCCAGAGGCTTCTTCACTTTCAGTTAAATGCTTAATTTCAGGGAAACATTCTAGGGTCTAATCACAATACATAAAAGGACTCACAAGAATGCTTCTTTTCTTAAGCTCTTTCATAATGCCTTTGCACAGATTTGCCTTTCAACAGAGGTTGCAATGTCAATGACAGTCCATTTGAGCTTAATCTCTGACTGATATGTCAGGCTGATGTGACAAATAGCACAAAAAACAGAACTATCTTGGAGATATTTGACTGAGAGCTTTCTTCTGGAAGAGATTTTGGGGAAGTGATTCAGGGCCATGGAGAGCTGGAGAAGTATGTGAGGGTTTGTCCCAAGCTATTGCTTGACTCTATGACCTCCTATCCTCAGGAGAGAACCTATGGACACAGGCTCCTATTGGGGGTTGGGGGGCTAAGGGGAGGGATAGCAGGAGGTGGGGGGATTGGGAAGGGATAACATTAGGAGAAATACGTAATGTAGATGACAGAGGGATGGATGCAGCAACCCACCACGGCATATGTATACCTACGTAATAATCCTGCACATGTACCCCAGAACTTAAATATTTTTGAAAAAGAAAAGAAAACAAAAGAAACTGCAAACAGAATATACGACAGCAGTTTTCTTTAAGGATCTTATAAAATGCAAGCACTGCTTTTTTGGGCCAATGTTACAAGGTATAAGAGGAATAGAAGAAAACAGAGTATTCCCATCACTTGGAGCACAGTACTGCTTTGAGATTGAGACTCTCAGGGACTACATGTCCTATTTTAATAGGAACATTGGGTATAAGGTGCAGGCAGTGGTCACAGGCAGTGGATATGACTATGACAATGCACCACCAAAAGTAGCTTCTTAGGTCAGGGAGGTCCATAATGAAACTTGAGCCAAATAACACAGGAAATTTAGGTGTGCAGCACACCAAGAAACATTTAGGAGTACTTGACAATGTTTCAAGATTCTGATGCTTTTCAGTCATAGGCTGATAGAAGATCTAATGAATTTGTCAAGATTCTGATGTTCTTCAATCTTAGGCTGATAGGGAGAAGATCTAGTGACATTTGATTTGTTTATCTTTTTGCTTCTCTTTTGAGACAGTGTCTTGCTCTACCACCTAGACAATGTTATCTACACTGCTAATAAAAGTAGTCAACATTTTTTGAAGCAATTGCAGTTAGATTCCACAAAGTTTATGAAGGGACTCTATAATATGGTTTGTTTTTAAATTTTTTCTATTGATCAATTATAATTTTTAAATGACATAAAAGAAATCATAGATCACTGCAGCCTCAACTTCCTGGGCTCAAAAGATCTTCACACCTCAATCTCTTGAGTAGATGGGACTATACCACTACACCTAGTTAACTTTTTAAATTTTGGAGATACAGAACCTCACTGTGTTGCCCAGGCTGGTCTGGAACTACTGGGCTCAAATAATCCTCCTACCTCAGCCTCCCAAAGTACTGGGTTTACAAGTGTGAGCCACCATGCCCAGCTGATTTGATTCTCTAGATACAATTTAATTATACTTATGCATATGACCCACAGGTCACATCTACAATATGAACTAATTTTCATTAGAAAAGATTTCACTAAAGTATCTTCACAAATTGAATGTGATTTGTCTAAAAGATCATAAGTAAACATATCCAATGGGAAACAGTGTCACACACCACAGGTTTTTATCCACCCATCATCTCGAGAATGAGTTACCCATTGTGTCTCTGCCTTCTTTTCATGTCTATAAAATAAATAAAATATTGACCTCAATTTATTTCATGTACATAACCAGTAAAGAATATATAAGAATCTAACGGTGCAAGAATTTCCTTGGCTGTTGGTACCTTGCTCAGCTTCGAGCTCATTGATAGGCTTGTTCCACCCATTCTCCCCAGCTGGCTGAACTCAGCTTGCACTATCAGCCTGGATTCCATGCCCACTGTGGGTCTCCACTCAGCCTGCAGCTGGTCTGGGCCTGCTGTGACCATCTTCTGCCTTAGGCATCAACATCGGGATAAGGGGGATGTGGTGGTGCCCAAAAACTCAGAGATGCCAGCTACCATGGAGCCCCAAGGGGTGTTATGGCTCTATCCCAGGGAATCCCGGGGTCTGAGAGTCCAGGACTGTTATAGCTCTCTCTCCTTCTTGCTGCCTGCAGCACAGAAAATGGGGGTTATGTTTCAGTTTCTTCATGTTACAGCTCATTTGGCTCTGCTGCTCAGCTCCGGGGCTTGCTTGGCCCCACTGCTGCCACTTCCCATTACGTAGGGCAGCTGCCTGGCACCAGGAAATGGCAGGAGGGTTACAATGTTACAGTTCTTGTTCAGGCAATCTCAAGGTCTGGGCCCCTAGAAGGGTCACTGCTCTTCACTCCCATAGTCCAGTGAATCAGAAAGTGTCACCACTTGCAGCCTGATGAGCCAACCAGGAACATACTATAGACCTTTTCACTCCCACGATTCACTGGGCTCCAGGTTCTTGTTCCACAGCCAAGAAGAATGAGGTTAAGCAGACACTAGAGAGTGAGAGGAATGTGTGCTGGTCATGAGTGGGCCTGAATAAAGCATCATTTGATTTCCTCAGCAGCATAGAGGAACTTCTCACTCTGGTCATGGACTTTACCTGAAACTGGCAGCCTGGTTCTCAGGCCTCAGGCTTTCCTTGGCTTGAAGGACCCACCCCTGTCTGCCTTAGGAATTTGTCTGTCTCCTGGAGATATCAATACTATAATTTTATGCTACTTTATAAAAGTTGTTTCATGAATCTGGTAATTAAATTTAGTTATATATTGTTATAATATTTAATTCACAACAGTGCAAATATTCAGAATTTTCTCTCCCTCATTCATTCACCCATTTATTTGTAATTTTGGCTGCTTAAATGTTAAGCACTGTACTTAATCAAAATCAGATTTTTTGAACACTAATGATCTCATTTTATGTTGTCTTTTTAGAAGGAAATAAAAAGTAAGTTATTTCCTACTAAATAAACTTACTTTTTATTTCCTACTAATTAAAAAGTCTCCTTACAATATCTTCTTTGAAAACATGAAAATCCTCTCAGATTAATACAAGCTATTTACTAATATCTGTTTAGTAACATGATCCAGGTCCTTAAAATGTGCTTTTATTTTTCTTTTGTTAAATATCTAATGTGGTAGAATCCAAAATAAGCTACCAAAAGCTACCAAGTTAATTTTATATAAACTTTAATACTGTTTTCAAATTGATGTTACTTGACATTTTTATGATGAATAATACATTAAACATATATCTTTAAAATTAACACTTAATTAAAAATTGATTTTATGTATGATTTCCAAGTGAGATTTAAAATAATTTACATATTTACTTACATAGGTAGTAACAAATTCAAAGTAGTGACAATTAGCAGCTATTAAATATTCAATATCTTTTGATTTGTTAAATGCATTGAATATATTAGTGTGGATCAAAAAAATCTGAAGTAAAGGTAAAATTAAATTAAAGGATAAATATAAGTACAAAAAGAAAATTAATAAGTAGAAAATGCATATTGTACTGTATTATTTGATGTGAATAAAATATTTGAATCAAAACTAAAATTAGTTTAATTCCTGATAGAACAGTAAACTAACACATGCTGCCCATTTTATTGACTCTAGAAATTATAAAAAAGTGATAGTAACCTGTGGAGCCATTACTGAAATAAAAAATATCTTAATATGTAATGAAGGTAGTAGCAGCATCTCCGTTAAAGAGGTGTTTAATTGGAAAGTAAATATCGCTGAAACAACCTTTCAGCTATTCTATTCATTTACAAAGATTTTCAATGATATAAACATTCTGTTCTAGACTTTGTCTTTTATTAAATAGTACTTTTCTCTGACTTCTTATTTATGCAGTTTTTCAGTATTCTGTAGTTTTTTTAGTACTTGTGGGAAGTCGTACATAGTGTGCAGCTAAATAAATATGCATAAAGTGAACATGTTTATGTAAACAACACTCTGATCAAAATATACGTGATGCGAATGTATAAAGAATGCTTGTAAATGAATAAGAAAACATGGTGATTAGGTAGTGTGTATGTGTAGTTATTGTATTTTTGTGCATGGGATGGTAGAGCTTCTCAAATCTTAGCATTAATATCTATCATCTATTTGGATAATTCTGGGCTATTGTCTATATAAACTTTTTTTTTTACATTATCTTTCTTTTTTTAAAATTTTACTTCAGGTTCTGGGGTACATGTGCAGATCTTGCAGGATTGTTACATAGGTATACACATGCCATAATGTATTGCTGCCTCCATCCCCCCATTACCTACATTAGATATTTCTCCTAATGGTATCCCTCCCCAATCTCCCCACCCCCTGCTGTACCTCCCCTGCCCCCCACCACCCAGCAGACCCCAGTGTGTGATGCTCCCCTCCCTGTGCCCATGTGTTCTCATTGTTCAATACACACTTATGCGTTAGAATATGTGGTGTTTGGTTTTCTGTTCTGGTCAGTTTGCTGAGAATGATGGTTTCCAGCTTCATCCATGTCCCTGCATAGGACATTAACTCATCATTTTTTATGGTTTCATAGTATTCCATGGTGTATATGTGCCACATTTTCTTTATCCAGTCTATCATTGATGGGCATTTGGGTTGGTTCCAAGTCTTTGCTATTATAGTCAGTGCCACAATGAACATATTTGCGCATGTGTCTTTAAATAGAATAATTTATAATCCTTTGGGTATGTACCCATTAATGGGATTGCTGGGTCAAATGGTATTTCTAGTTCTAGATCCTTGAGGAACCACTGCACTGTCTTTAACAAAGGTTCAACTAATTTACACACCCACCAACAGTGTAAAACTATTCATATTTCTCCATATCCTCTCCAGCATCCATTGTCTCTGGGTTTTTTAATGATGTCTATTCTAACTGGCATGAGATGGTACCTCAATGTGATTTTCATTTGCATTTCTCTGATGACCAGTGATAATGAGAATTTTTTCATATATTTGTTGGCCACATAAATGTTCTCTTTTGAAAAGTGTCTGTTCATATCTTTCACCCACTTTTTAATGGGGTTGTTTTTTTTTTTCTTGTCAATTTGTTTTAGTTCTTTGTAGATTCTGGATATTAGCACTTTGTCAGATGAGAAGTTTGCAAATTTTTTTTCCCATTCTGTTGGTTGCTGGTTCACTCTAATGATTGTTTCTTTTGCTGTGCAGAAGCTCTTAAATTTACTTAGATCCCATTTGTCTATTTTGCCTTTCGTTACCAATGCTTCTGGTGTTTTAGTCATGAAGTCCTTGCCTATGCCTATGTCCTGAATGGTATTGCCTAGGTTTTCTTCTAGGTTTTTTTATGGTATTAGGTCTTATTTTTAAATCTTTAATATATCTGGAGTTAATTTTTTATAAAGTGTAAGGAAGGGGTCCAGTTTCAGCTTTCTGCAGATGGTAGCCAGTTTCCCCAACACCATTTATTAAACAGGGAATCCTTTCCCCATTGCTTGTTTTTCTCAGGTTTGTGAAAGGTCACATGGTTGTAGATGTGTGGCCTCTACTCTGTTCCATTGGTCTATATCTCTGTTTTGGTACTGGTATCAAGCTGTTTTGATTACTGTAGCTTTGTAGTATAGTTTGAAGTCAGGTAGTGTGATGCTTCCATCTTCGTTCTTTTTGCCTAAAAATCGTCTTGGCTATGCAGGCTCTTTATTGGTTCCATATGAAGTTTAAGGTGGTTTTTTCCACTTCTGTGAAGAAAGTCAATGGTAGTTTGATAGGGATAGCACTGAATCTATAAATTACTTTTGGCAGTATGGCCATTTTAATCATATTGATTCTTCCTAACTATGAGCAGGGAATGTTTTTCCATCTATTTTTGTCCTCTCTTACTTCCTTGAGCAGTGGTTTGTAGTTCTCCTTGAGGAGGTCCTTCACATCCTTTGTTAGTTGTATTCCTAGGTATTTTATTCTCTTTGCAGCAATTGTGAATAAGAGTTCACTCATGATTTGGCTCTTTGTCTGTTATTGGTGTATAGGAATGCTTGAGATTTTTGCACATTGATTTTGTATCCTGAAACTTTGCTGAAGTTGCTTATCATCATAAGGAGATTTTGGGCTGAGATGATGGGGTCTTCCAAATATACAATCATGTCATCTGCAAATAGAGACAATTTGACTTCTTCTTTACCTAATTGAATACCTTTATTTCTTTTTCTTGCCTGATTGGCTAGAACTTACAATACTATATTGAATAGGAATGGTCAGAGAGGGCACCCTTGTCAAGTGCCAGTTTTCAAAGAAAATGCTTCCAGTTTTTGCCCAGTCAGTATGATATCTCTGCGGGTTTGTCATAAATAGCTTTTATTATTTTGAGAGATGTTCCATTAATATCTAGTTTATTAAGAGTTTTTAGGATAAAGGACTACTGAATTTTGTCAAAGGCCTTCTCTGCATCTATTTAGATAATCATGTAGTCTTTGTCTTTGGTTTTGTTTAGGTGATGGATTATGTTTACAGATTTGCATATGTTGAACCATCCTTGTATCCCTGGGATGAAGCCTACTTGATCATGATAGATAAGCTTTTTGATGCTCTGTTGCATTCAGTTTGCTAGTATTTTATTGAAGAATTTTACATCAATGTTCATTATGGATATTGGCCTGAAATTTTCTTTTTTAGTTGCATGTCTCCCAGGTTTTGGTATCAGGATGATGTTGGCCTCATAAAATGAATTAAGGAGGATTCCCTCTTTGTATTGTTTGGAATAATTTCAGAAGGAGTGGTACCAGTTTCTCTTTGTATGTCTGGTAGAATTTGGCTGTGAACCCGTCTGGACCTGGACTTTTTTTGGTTGGTAGTCTATTAGTTGTTGCCTCTACTTCAGACTTTGTTATTGGTCTATTCAGGGATTATGTTTCAATTCTTTTTCTCTTTCTTACCCCATTTTATCTCTGTGTGTGCGTCTCTCTCCTTTTCTCTGTCTCTCTCTTTCTCTTACACACACAGACACACATGCACACACACACAAACACACACACATTTTCTTAATTGTACTTTTTCTTTTAACTTATCTTCCAGTTAATTTACTGTTTCTTGCTGAAGATGAATAGCTATAAAATTCATGTAATAATTTGAGTATTTTCATTACTGTGTCATATGTAGAATTTACATTTAGTTTACTGCTTTACAGGAGTTTGCTATACTTTATCTTTGAAAACCCATTCCTCATTTTTTGAGTTATTATGAAATAGTCAAGGAGGGAAAAACTATAATAAATGCTTTGCTGTAGCATCGTTAAAGGAACTACAAAGAATTCTGACAGCCATCAGACACCTAAAATAAACCAACTTTATGGAGGCAGTAGCACCAATTTTAAAGAGGAAAATTGTCAGTAAAGGCCTATTTTGAACAAATTTTATTGTTTAAACAGCTGGCTCTGAAGTAACTCTGATAGAGCAATATTAGTCTTCTAGTAAAGCTGTAAAACTGAAAAGCAATTACACCCCAGCCATAATGCCAAATAGTCCTATTAGTGGTTCTATCCAGCCTCTAAGGACCCTGTGTTTGCCTATGTCAGGCACAGTTCAGAGAGTTGAGAACATAAAAGAAGAAAATGTTCTCTTTACTTCTTCACAAATAAACTCACAGAAGCAGAGAACATGGAATTTAATCAGGCCAACTTGGCTAGTGAGCCTTTCAGAAAGATGACCTAAAATATATCAATCTCCATTAACTGAGAGAGAACTGGAGCTTGCCCTAACAAAGAATTTTTAAAAATATTTTTTAAACACTAGTTTTTAAGTAACTCCACTATGAACTGAATTGTATGCCCTCACACCCCAATTCATGTTGAAGCTCTAACTCTTAATTTGACTGTATACGGAGAGAGGGCTTTCAGGAGGTAATTAAATGAGGTCATAAGTTAGGTCCTAATCCAATTGGATTGATAGAAGAGGAAGACAAAGAGATTTCTCTTTCTCTCTCTACCACAAGAGAACATAGCAAGAAGGCATCCAGGAACGGAATCAGCTAATAACTTGATCTCAGACTTTTCAGCATCCAGAACTGAGAGAATAAAAATTTCTCTTGGTCATGCCACCCAATCTGTGCTATTATGTTATAGCAGCTGGGGCTCACTAATTCTATTTAATAAATTAAAATTCTAAACTATTTATTGAGTTTTTGGCATTTCTCTAGGTACATTATGGCCATTATCTCACTTTACTCCACACTAATGGTAAAAAGTAAGTGTTTTTCCTCCATTGATAACAATAAATAAATTTATGGCCTGAAAAATAACGTGTCTTGAAATACTGACATGTTTCTTTGGCTCCAGTGATCCTTCAAAATCACATGAACAATCCCCTATCAAATGAAAGGCATTGAGGATATATGGCTCCCTGACTGGGAGACTTGAGGGCTTAGAGTGGGCTCCATATTCAAATAAGAATTTTTCTTTCTTGTTTTGAAGCTTTTCATGACATGATGTTCATTCCTAACAAATAGCTATTGTAATACAAATATAAAAGCCAATATGGGCCAGCCATGGTGGCTCACACTTGTATTCCCAGCACTTTGGGGGGCCGAGTGGGTGGATCACTTGAGTCCAAGAGTTGGAGACCAGCCTTGGCAACATGGTGAAACCTCATCTCTACCAAAAATATGAAAATTAGCCAGGTCTCATAACCCAGTCTCAAAATAAATGAAAAATAATAAGTAGATTAAAACTTTAAAATTTAAAAATAAAATTTAAAAAATGTTAAAGCCTATATTGAATATAGCAATTCAATAATCAAGATACAAAAGTTAATCTGAATACTCCAAATTGTGGTATTTTTCAATGAACTTGTAAACTTAAGTGCAGACCAAGATAGCATTTCATTTTTATTTGTAGAATCTGTAATCTCCATTCTAGTGTTTTGACTTGTCTTTTTCTAGTGTTTTCAGGCTAATAAAGAAACGAATTGAGTTTATTTTTGCTGACTGCCTCTGGAAGACATCAAAATAGATAATGGACACCTTACCTGGTGTTTACTATTACTACTTGAAGGATGTCCTGCCTGCCTCTAAAAATCTGTTATTTATTTATGAATTAAATAAAGTTGACATGCATACTGTCCTGAAACCTTAACTCTAGACTTACTATGTAGATCTGAGCTGATATACTTATAAAGAATAGTATAATTTTTAAATTGCATATAAAAATAATAGCTTACTATTGTGTTTAGTTTGTAACTATGTCTTAGACTTTCTGAAATTACAATGCCTGTACTGGGTTAGAAGAATATATTGGGCTTAATTCTTTCAAGAGACTCAGTATAGTAAGCCTATACCTTATGCAATTACACATTCTATAATCATCTCATCAAACTTACCAGTACACCTATTTTTGGTATATTTTAAAGAGCCACCAGGTCTGTTTATCCAACTTAGATTTTAAAAGATCTAGATTTTGCAAAATACACAGTTAACAGATACAGGTATAACTGATCTGTTATTGAGCAGTTAGAGGACTTCATTTAAATGAAAAAAATATTGACTTAGTTTTTCTATGTAACTATTGAACAAGATCCATGACAGTGAACATGTTCCTGATCTATTTTACTCCTTTTGCTCAAGATGCTCAGTTGAGGACACTCACAGAGAGTAACTCTTTGCTCTTTCCTTCATGAGGTTATGGACACAAATGAACATGCATGGCCAATACTGCTTCTTTCTATAACAATATATATGAAAATAGAATATTAGTGCTAGTGCAGGATACTTGAATAAAATGAAAACACTCCATAGGAAAAATAAACCATTTTGTAAGTTTAAAATTTGTAGTTTTGTAAAAGCAACAAAATTCCTGAAAGTAAGGAGAGTTTATTAATCACAGAAACATAAACTCTTAATGAAATCTCATTGATTTAATTTAATTGTTCCTGTATCCAGAGGATGTCTCTGTGAGTATGCCTCCATTATTCAACAGAAAAAAGTGCTTTGTGAATGCTATCAAAATCAATTACAGTTTGTCCACTTTGGGGGGCCAATGAGGCAGAGAATTAACCTCCAACTAATTTCCAAAGTCATTTACCAGCTGATGGCTTAGTACATTTACTGCCACAGGCACCAGGCACTTTGGAACATTTGCAAAATGCATGCTATAGGTTGCAGGAAATGTATCCTCTGGGTCATGACAAACTCATGAGCCACAAATATTTATTCTAGATTCATAAAATCCTCTGGAGTTCTGGACAATGCACCTTTAATGTTGTTTATATTTAATACAAATTTAATATTATTATTAAATGCTTAACAAAACAAGAAGTCCTGTGCTCTCTAATGCAAAATAATAATCTTCCAGTCACTTAGTTAAATTATTTTAAAGGACACAAAATTAGAGGATTAATATGCATTCATATGAATGTTATGTTTAATTCCTTTTATAATAAGCAGGAACTACCTCCAGGCATTATGGCATTTACAGATGATGAAATCTATTAATGTAATCTATTTCTTCAGGCAAAAAATAAAAGTCACAATGACTTAATAGATTCTGTTGTCTAATTATCTCCTAGGTTTTAAGTTATTGAAATAGATAATATAAATATATTAACTCCCAGGGGCACACTTTTTAATTGTTTAAAAGATTTAGTCACAATTTAATCATTTATATTTTTACAGTGATAAATGTTTATATCATTTCAGAGTCTAATTTGAACGTTACTCTAAAATTTGGAAAATCTTTTATCTTCTCTTTAAGTGTATAAATGTATTACTGATAATGGGTAATAAATATTGCTTTATGTAAAAGCATTAACAATATGAAAGAGGCCAGGAAGAAAATTTCTCCAAAGATGTCAGGATTACAGGATGAGAAAATGTAACAGTGTGCTCGTTGCCAACATGTCTAAAAAAAATCCTCCTTCTTCCAGATAGGTAAATTGATCTAAATCAGCCTCTGAAAAAGACAACCTAGAAAAGATGCAGTGTGAAAGAAAATTGATATTGGGTTAGGGGAAAAAGAACAAACAAAGCATTTTGGGGGCTTTATTCAGACTACCATTTCCAATAAAGAGTAATCAAATGAAATTTTAAATATCTGAATTTTCAGAACAATGAAGCTAATAATGTTTTGTTTTTCTGCTATAGAGCTTAACCAGGTTCAGTATTTCCTAATTCAAACTTGATAACTTTTATCTCATTAATACAAAGGTCTTAGGCTGATAATTATCATGTTTTATAAATATTTATATTATATTTACATATATTCTATATATGTGTATATATATAAAGAGCTCTTAGAACAGTCACAACATCAGATTAATATATTCAGAGGCCTGGTTAATCAAATTGACAATACCCATACAACAACAAAAAAGGTCAAATCTACAAATCTCCAAATATGTTCTATTCTAAAGCATGAAATGCTCACTATTAAGAGGTTAGTTAATAACATTGTGGACCTAACTCTGGGCAGCAGTCCTTGAGATACCTAAAACTGATTTTCAATCTATGAGCTCTGGTCCATGGAGCTGGTGCTGTCCTGGGCTGGGACACAGAAGGTAGAGGTTGGAATGAGGAGATGCAGAAGAGGCTGGGCTCTTCTAAGATGGGAAGAAGGGCCAAAAAGATACATATTTTCCTCATCTGTCTTTTTATAGTGCTTTTTGATTTATTTTGGCTTCTTTTGAACCTACAGATAATTTTAATAATGTACTATTTATTACCACAAAAATAATACTGTGTTATCTGCCAAGAAAAATTTATTATATTCCAGACATTGTGCTAAGCATTAGGCTTAGGGTGTCTTTAATAAACAAATACTTTTGATACAGTGGTCCCCTCAAACCTGGGTACCTAGTAGCTTCCCAGAAGAATCTACCTATAAACTAGAATACAAAATTTCCATATTTTGTCATATAAAAGGAGATATCAAAAGAAACTGTAGCTTTTAATGGGCTTCTTTGGACCGCGCTGCTGCGTGATATCACATCAATACAGGCACTTAGCCTCCAGCTAGTTGGTGACTTTATAAAATAGTTGAGAATAATTGTCAAGGGAATCAAAACTACAAAAAGATTTATTTAGCAGATTTTAAGAGGAAGTTGCCCATGCAGTATTTCAATTGTGTTATCTCCTCATACATGGAACTTGTGCCCTCATACAATGATTGCACCTTATAAATTATATACATATACAGCCACACACATAATCACTTAATGGTTATAGATTTCTAAATACATCAAACTTTTCTTAGCTTATTCAAATCTCTTCTATTTGACAGTAGTATCATAAGCAACTTAAATCCTGCAAGTGAAGCAGATGGCAGAAATGAACTGCTTGTACCAACATACAGCAAGTGCTAAAGGTTAATTGAACTGCCTCATCATGAATTATATATATTTTTCCTCAGTTTAGCAACATTTAGAAGAAAATGATTTTTTTCCCATAGCATAGTGTGATAACATTAATTATAATCACAACAATCCTAGCACTTCTAAAGATAAACTATGAGACTATTGATACATAAAAAGTCAAATGTTAGGACCCCTTAAAGGAATGTGTTATGTTCATGGTATTGCAAATGGTTTTCAAATATGCTTTAAAAATTGAAGGGTCACCTAGCATAGAGATGATGGTCTTCCAAGGTCTGTGTCCTCTGCAAAAGCCAGAGAAGACTGCAGACCCCAGATGCTTTCTCAAACATACTTTCCCAGAATAGTGCAATTTCAAAATGGCACTAATGAACTAGCAATATTGTTGGCTGACTCTGGTTCCCAAACAAATGAAAATAATTTTGGGGGTCAACACAGGGTTATAGATTTCAACTCTACAATCTTAGATATCTCAACTGCCACATTTTTTTTCTATTTTAAAGTTGTTTCTCCAAGGGAACAGAATATAAAATAAAGTTTTTCTCTTATTTTTCCTTTTATATGTCATTTTTCCAAGTTATTTCAGATTTTTAAAATAGCTAACTGTAAAACTCTTATATTTGGGGATAAGATTTGAAGGGTGTACAATATTTGGGGTTTCTGTGTGTGTAAGTGGATGCACACTCTTGCACCTGTCATTCTTAGGCTCATTATGAGCAGGGTCCTTGCCTTAAATACATTTATATCTCCACCATCTAGTATAAGTGCCAGAATATAGCAGGTGTCTCAAATATTTTTAAAGAAATAAATTAAGACTTTAAATTATTAAAACGTAAGGTCAACAGAAATAGTTTGTATTTATGTAATCATCCCTAGCTAGGTCACATGTGGAAGCTTCCTCTTTGTGTTTATATCAACTCACCAGTTGTCCATCTTTAATACTATTGACAACACTATATGGCTGGTCATTTTTTTTTTCCTAATCCATGTTGTAAAACAGCACCGCTAACAACACGCAGAAGTGTCAGGCACATGATCCACATTGTATTTCCCATTGCTGAAGTTTTATTCACAGACACATCATTGGTCCCGATTATCTATGATGCCAATGTCAAAGTACAAAGAAGAAATCTAAAATAAGAGCTTCTCATGGGAAAATATTCTCTTGATATAGCATTTATAGATTTTTTAAACTGCCTTTGAACATAATTTTAGGTATTAGCTCTACTCATTTAACCCTTCATTATATAAAATAAATCTAAAATTAATTTTATTAAAACACCAGTCATGTTTCATAAGCTATTTTCTAGCTTAATTTGGGGGTATATGTAAAATCTATGTTCTAACTTAAATTAGAAAAAGGACTAATGATATGTTCTTAGTAATGAATAACATGTTTTCTTAATGATTTCAGTGTTTTTTTTTATCCTTAATTTCATGTAGGATATTAATGATGAACTCTCAGCACCACTGAATGAAAGTCTACCTCCAGGACCTCAAATAATAAAATTTCTGTTTCTGATTCCAATTTCTTATTCTTATGGGCTTTGGACATAAGGCAGATGAGGGTTAAAATCCTAACTATCATGTACAACATAAATTTGGACAAGTTACTGAATTTCTCTGAGACTCTATTATGACAAGGATAATTTATTTATATTTTTTGTAAAATTTAGAAAAGTGCATGTAGAAAACCGCCCTCCAACAAAAGCCAAAATAGACAAATGGGACCTAATGAAACTCCACAGCTTCTGCACGGCAAAAGAAACAGTCACTAGAGTGGATCGGCAACCAACAGAATGGGAAAAAATTTTCGCAGTCTACCCATCTGACAAAGGGCTGATATCCAGAATTTACAAAGAACTCAAACAGATTTACAGGAAGAAAACAAACAAGCCCATTCAAAAGTGGGCAAAGGACATGAACAGATACTTTACGAAAGAAGACATATATGAGGCCAACAATCATATGAAAAAATGCTCATCGTCACTGGTCATCAGAGAGATGCAAATCAAAACCACATTGAGATACCATCTCACGCCAGTTAGAATGGCGATCATTAAAAAATCTGGAGACAACAGATGCTGGAGAGGATGTGGAGAAAAAGGAACACTTTTACACTGTTGGTGGGAGTGTAAATTAGTTCAACCATTGTGGAAGACAGTGTGGCGATTCCTCAAGGCCTTAGAAATAGAAATTCCATTTGACCCAGCAATCCCATTACTGGGTATATATTCAAAAGTCTGTAAATCGTTCTACTATAAGGACACATGTACACAAATGTTCATTGCAGCACTGTTTACAATAGCAAAGACCTGGAATCAACCCAAATGCCCATTGATAATAGACTGGATTGGAAAAATGTGGCACATATACACCATGGAATATTATGCAGCAATCAGAAATGATGAGTTCGTGTCGTTTGTAGGGACATGGATGAATCTGGAGAACATCATCCTCAGCAAACTGACACAAGAACAGAAAATGAAACACCGCATATTCTCACTCATAGGTGGGTGATGAAAAATGAGAACACATGGACATAGAAAGGGGAGTACTAAACACTGGGGTCTATTGGGGGGAAAAGGGGAGGGCCAGTGGGAGGGGGAGGTGGGGAGGGATAGCCTGGGGAGAAATGCCAAATGTGGGTGAAGGGGAGAAGAAAAGCAAAGCACACTGCCATGTGTGTACCTACGCAACTGTCTTGCATGCTCTGCTCATATACCCCAAAACCTATAATCCAATAAAAAATTAAAAAAAAAAAAAGAAAACTGCCCTCAAATAGACAACACTCAACAAGCGCTTTTGTGCATCTTTCAGAGCTAAGTTCCCTCACCTTCATTATTACAATTAATCCTTTCTTATTGTCCTTCTCTCCCTGATCACCTTACTATGTCTGTATCCAATAGATGAGCATTTCAACTTTGTTCTCATTTTAGATTTAATTTTTAAAAAATACTCCTTTTGGTACCATCCGTTGTCAACTTATATTATTTCAGCCATTTTTTTAGTTTTTGAACTGTACCTATTTGGGGAACACTCAGCACAGCCAGAGGAATTCACATATAAGCATGTTAATCAAATTTGCTATTCACAACTTTTCCAAAACCAAGGTTCATATTTCAGAATTGCTGATACATATTGCATTAATGCTTTGGATAAACTTCACACTTAAACAGTGTCTTAATCAAATCTCATTATTTTCTTTTTCAAATTTGCTGTCTGTCATTCTTTTAGTGTTCAAGCTTAAATAACTGAACTCACTTTTGACTGCTCTCATGGATGGTCTTGAGCAGTTCAACTACTGTTGAAGTTATTATTCTAAAACATAAATCTTTTTAAATTTATTATAGGGCTTACAGATTTTGATGGCACACTTATGATTGCAGAACAGGGCTTAAATCCCTATTCAATTTGGCTTCTAAAGTTTTTCCCAGGTTTTCTTGGACCACACTTTGCTTCTCCCACATACTTTTTGGTCCAGCCACCACCCTTTTGCTTAACATGCCATGTGACTTTTCTTTAAGCTATTTCCTCCAAGCATAATTCTCTTCTGCTCATTTTCTTCATTCCCTTGTGTTTTTCTCCTAGTAATCCTTCAATTCTCACTCAGTATATCACCTCTCCCCATTCATACTTTCTTTCATCCACCAAATATCTATCTGTTTATTAAGAGCCATATGGAACTTGAGCATTCAAGTTGAACAAATTATGCCCTGATCTCCAAAACTTTATATTCTACTTAGAAAATATGCATGCAAATAATCAACGGAGACAGAATAGTTAATATTATATTACATAATATGATTGCTTTAATTGAATGTAAAAAGTAAGTTCAGGAGGGCTACCAAATTAGTACTCAGAATTTTTAATTTTAGGAATCCCATGACTTTTGTATTGATGCTTTCCTGAAATAAAAAGCATCTTAATGAAGAATTTTTTTTTTCTGGTCTTCAATCAAACCCAGACCTGTTACAAGTAATATATTTGGCAAGTTCATTGGTGTGGACAAGATAATATAGACCATACCTGAAGAATCTGCAATTGAAAGAGTTTCTTTTAAATCATTTTGTTATTTCAGATATATATCTTATATATCCCACAGGAAAGAATATTTGTTGCAACCTAAAGATATACTCTTCTAAAAGAATCCTACACTGATAGTTGAAGTTAGAATAAATGTCTCTTTCCTTCATATCACAGTAATTTACTATGTTGTAACAATTACTCTTTTTTTCCCTCTCTCAACTGTAAACTCTTAATGGAATGGCTCTGCTGTCATCATGCCATTGCAACAGCTTTCTTCAAGGTTGCCAGTAACATATCTCTGTCTCCATCTCATTTCATCCCTCAAAAGCCATCATACTGTGGACTCCGTCCTGCTCCCTGAAGTACTGTTATTTCTTGCATTTCATGGCATGCTCTTTTCAGGTTTTCCTTTTTCCTCACTAATTTATCACTGCCCCCTTAGCGGGTTTCTTATTTTCTGCCAAAGCTTTTAATGTTTTCAACTCTTTTGTGCTCTCCAATGTGACCTTTCTTTTCTTCTCTCCAATCATTTTCTACCTAGATTATTTAATGAGTGTCCATAGGTTTAGATACTACCTTTTGTCTACTCACAATTATCTCTTGCTAATATCCATATTCACATATGCAATTGTCCTTTGATTCTCCACTAAAATATGCGGAAGAATGGAAAAAAACCCTCAGAATTTTCTGATGAAAATAAGCCTCCTCTCTTTCCCTCACAAGACATCTGAGTCCATCCACAAAGATTTTATGCCAGATAATTAAAAAACTCCCTTGATTCCTTCAATTTCCCTTTTCCTTCAGCCACTCCTTGATACTACCCTCTTCTCTTTATTTCCACTCCCATCATTTTAATTCTGTCTTTATTATTTTTGGCTTCAATTATTATAAGTGACTCTTAACTGTTATTCCATTCTTGCCTAAGTTCAATCAACCTCTGTTTTTCCATTCTTGCCTAAGTTCAATCAATTCTTCACATAATAGAAAAAAAACTTTATCTTAACATAAAATAGATCACATCTCTACTTATCAGAGACCCTTTAATGCCTTCTAAAAGCACCCAGAAGAAAAAAAAAACAAAACTTGATTTCCATTGGCCTCTAAGGCCCTGAAAAATGGGTCCCCTTTCTAGCATTCTGATTATATTCTGTGTTTTCTCATTACATTCTCATCACATTGTGGTTCTTTCAATTAATTAAAAAGCTATGTTCTTTCCCATTTTGAGCTGTCTGTATATGCTACTCCTTCAACTTGAAGGCTACTGCCCTCTCTATGACAAAGGCTTAATTCCTCTTCATTAAGATCTCAGTCACTCTTTGCCTGATTGTTCTACTAATGTTAGCTCATTTTCTTCTTCTACTTCAGCTTCCTCTTTCCTTAGAAACAACAATTTTAATTTATGAGTATTTCACCTGATTTATTCCTATGGCCACGATTAGCACAAAACCAAATAAGAGCAGGACAGGTTACTTCCCTGCCCTTTTCATCATGTTCCTTAATACAGTTCTTTGGAACTCAGCGGTAATCTAACCTTGTGATTGAAGAAATAAATAAATACCAGGTACTCAATAAATATTTGTAAATTGTGTGTGAGTCCTAATTACATTCCAAGAATGTGGTAGCCATCAAGAGAATAAAAAATATATTTTGAATGAGGAAAAAATAGAAAGTAGAAAATTAATATCTTTTATTGTACAATAATCAATATATTTCCAAAATGTCACTGATGTTTATTTACTAGAAAGTATATTGAGTGCTTCACTTTCATGTATCACAGCTTTACTATAAGGGTAGGTTTATAACATCAGATGTCAAAAAGTATTTTGTGCCATCAGAATTTCACATTATTTTCAATATTTTTCTCAAGTCTTCTTTCTAATTAAATGAAGATAATATGGAATGTCTTAGTAAACAGGAATTTCTATGATTCTGCAATTATTTAAGCAAGTATCAATATTATGCTTACATAGCATAAGTGTGTTAAAATGTATATACATACATATAAATACACACATGCAAATATATACATATATATTTGCTGTTCCTTCATCTTTTGCCATGATTGTGAAGCTGCCCCAGCCATGTAGAACTGTGAGTCAATTAAATCTGTTCTTTTATAAACTACCCAGCCTCAGGTATGTCTTTATTAGTAGCATGAGAACAGACTAATACAATTAGCCACCAGCAGAGTTAAACAAATCACAAAAGTCAAAGTTGAAAAAAATATTATATGAAAACTCAGAATAGATTGAAGAGCTTTAGAAGTTTTATTTATTTTTTAGTTTTAAAAAAATTCTGAAATAAAGCAAATGACTATTTAAAGGAAATAATATATTGTCTCACATATATGTATAAGTTAAATATCCAATAAATTAACAACAGATAATAATTGATGCTTAATGAAATTTTAGTTTTGTGAAGTTCTTACATAGTCCATGAAGTGGTATGAGGTGATTATAATGCTGGGATAGGAGGATAGTTTGAGCCCAGGTGTTTGACACCAGCCTAGCAACATAGTGAGACCTTATTCTACAAACTAATAACAATAAAAAATTAGCTGGGCTTGGTGCCACACACCTGTGGTCTCAGCTACTAACGAGACTGAGGTGGGAGGATGACTTGAGACTGGGAGGTTGAGGCTGCAGTGAGCACCACTGAGCTCCAGCCTAGATGACAGAGTGAAACCCTGTCTCAAAACAAAAGAAAACAAAACAAGGTGACTATAAATGTCATAAGTTATGGATGCATCTATAATTCCTAGAGCAACTACTAAATAGTACAAAGAATACAGCTCAGATGTAAATAGAAGAAAGCTAATGAATTATTTAAAATATTTGAAAAATGAAACAAAAGCAGCAAACAAGAAAGAGATACAAAGAAACAAATTAATTTTTTTTTTAAAAAATAAGGTGATAGTTAAATCCAACAAAACCTATAATTTCATTAAATGTTAGAAGAAAAAAGTATTAAACTTGAAAGTCAGATTTTCAGATTAGATTCAAAAAGCAAGATTGGGAACAAAAGTAATTTTCTTTACAAGATTAAATTTGAATATAAAGATGTAAATAGGTTTAATTGGAAAGACTGAAAAAGATCTGACATGCAAACACTTAAGGAAAGCTGGTTTGTTTGTACAAATAGACAAAGTAGAATTCTAGAAAAGGGATATGAATAGATGAAGATAAAGATAAAAGTGTTAATTCTTCAAATGTACCAGTCTTAATGTGAATATACCTAATAATAGATTTTCAAGTTACACGAAGAGAAAAATAAAAGAGTAAAGGAAAGATATGCAAAATTGCAATCACAGTTGGAAATTTCATTATTCTTCATTAATTGCTAAAACATGTAGTTAGAAAACATTAAGAATATTGAGGACCTAAACAACACTGTCAACCAACTTGACCTAATAAGCATCTTAGAAAACAACTATCTTTCCTACAATGTATTGTATGTTTACCCACAAAGTTCTCTACCCTACTGATAAAAGTAGTAAAACATCTTTTGAAGCTAATGCAGTTAGATTCTACAAAGCTCATGAAGGGACTCTATAATATAGTTTGTTTTTAAAAGATTTCTATTGATCAAATTTTGGCTTTACCAGAAGAATAAAATTTTAGTAACAACGTTCTCCAGGCTGTGCACCTCCTTCAAAGACTGGAAATTCGTTTTCAAATTATTGATTCCAAGAATGTGTTTTCCAGTTCATTTGAAAGAGATTCAGTATTGAAATCAATTATTATTAATTTTATTTGCACCATGTCAGGTTTAAACACAGGAAAAGTAAAATTTCTATTTTCAAAAGGAAATCTTAAAACATCTTATGAATAATTTGAAAGACACTTCTGTTGGCTATTTGATCAAATTATCTAATTACTGTAGGCAATAAGATTAGAACCAATAAGGGAGTTGTAGTCATTAAACTTGATGGTTTTTATTCAAGTGCCCCTTCCCACAAAGTGCTCAAATTCCATTGGTGAACAGTATGATGATCATGACAATACTGACTATGTAACATATAAAGAATATCTTTGCACACACAAAAATTACCATGTTTTTCATGCCAAGCTCAGTACATCTGATTTTTCCTGATCACCAAGAGTGACAATGTGAAGCATCCAAATTTTGTTATATTTTTTCTTCCTCATAGGCATCTTCGTACAGACTACCAAAACTGAATTATGCATACATACTACATATTATTCAAGAGTATGAGAATTGCATCTAAGGTTCACTTTATAAAAGTAAAGTTCCCTAGGCATTATTCTGAGCATTGGAAAGGCAGAAAACTATTTCAGACAGAGTATTCTCATGACAATTCTACAGCCTGAGAATACATTGCTTCCTAGCAATACTATATCTCATTATCCAGAATTATTTAGAAGAGCAAGAGATAAGATATTTGGGAAGTCAGAAGCTATGGCTACTTACTGTAAATATGAAGGAAAAATGCAGATGATAGCAAAGAACGATTTTCAGAACAATAGTAAAAACACCTAGCTAGAAACAGAGCTGAAACATTTCCAAAATTTACTATTATATATAATCTTAACTTTCTACAAAGTAAAAAATATATATATTTATTTATTTAAGCAAAAATACACAAACATTAGTAACCATAAAGCTTATTCTAGAGTCATGTACAAAGAGGAAAATGCATGTTTTCTTGAATATGTGTTATACTATGTTTCCAAAGTAGCTTTTTGAAACTAATTTTATTTAAATATATATTTTTAAATTTGTGTGCTTTCTTTTTGGAAAGGATGCTACCATTACGGTTAAAAATTATTTTTAACAGCTTTATTGGGATATAACTTAATATTATATCTCAAAAAACTGTAAATGTTTAATGTATCTAATTTGATGAGTTTCGATACATAGCATACAGTCATGATACTATCACCAAAATCAAACTAATAAACATATACATCACCTCCAAAACTCTCCTTGTGTCATGTGTGTATGTGTATATCTGTGTGCATGTGTGTGTGGTGAGAATGTTTAACATGAGATCTACTCTTTTAATAAATTTTCAAGTAAACAATAAGTAATGATGTTAACTATAGGTAACATATTGTAGTGTAGAACTCTAGAACTTGTCTTGCTTAACTGAAACGTTATGCCTATGAAACAATACCCCATTTTCCTTCCCCTCAGCCCCTGGCAACTACCATTCTAATCTCTGCTTCTAAGCATTAGAGTATTTTAGATAACTTATATAAGTAGAATCATACAATACTTTTCTTTCTGAGACTGGCATATTTCACTTTAAATAATGTCTTCTAGGTTCACCCATGTTATTACAAATGATAAAATTTCCTTCCTTTATAAGACTGAATAAAATTTCACTGTATGTATATATTACATTTTATTTATCAATTCATCTGTTGTTGAACATTTGGGTTGTTTTAGTATATATTTGGCTATTGTAAATAGCATTTCAAGGAACATAGGAGAGCAGATATTTCTTCATATACCTTATTTCATTTCCTTTGGATATGTATCCGCTAGTCAGATTGCTACATCATATGGCACTTCTATTTTTTACTTTTTGTGAAACCTTCATACTGGTTCCAGACTATTTTATATTCCTACAAATGGTGTACAATTGTTCCAATTTCTCCACATTCTTGCCAACATTTGTTATCTTTTTTCAGTAATAGCCATATTAACAAGTATGAGGTAGTATCTCATTGTAGTTGTAAGTTACATTTGATGATGATCAATGATGCTGAACACCCTTTCACATACACAATGGCACAAAATAAAATTGGACCTCTATCTTATCCTGTACATAAAAATTAACCCAAACTTAATTAAAGGTTTGACTGTAAGACCTGAAATAATAAAACTTTAAGAAGAAAAGTTTCATAATATTGGTCTTGGCAATGATTTCTTGGATATGACATCAAAAGCACAGGCAGCAAAAGCAAAAATAGGCAAGGCATATTAGATAAAGTAAAAGCTCTACACAGCAATAGAAACAATCAAATGAGTGAAAAGGCAACCTGGAGGAGGGGGAAATGTTTGCAAACCATTTTTCTGATAGTTGGTATCAAAAATATATAACAAACCAATATAACTCAATAGCTTAAAAACAAATAACCAAATTTTAAAATGGACAAAATGCTTGGCTACACATTTTCTCTAAAAATAATTTTAACACAAATAATATAAACAGAAATAAAAATGTCAGATGAGATCTAAATATGGGCAAATTACCAATGACATTTTAATATTACCACAAGACTTTAGAAAACTTGTTCTTATGATACATATAAAGTGGTTATTTGTGTGTGTTTCATCCAGTGTGCCCTATCCAAGAATATGTAAAAGGTTTTTATGGTTCATGTGGATGTTTTAAGTCCCCAGTGGAATTTCTGAGCTTTTAATTGCACTGATATTTATACCACACTGTTCTAAATTCCTCTTTTCATTGAGATATATAATTAACTAAATCCCCAGACTCTCTTCATTCTACATCTATGCTTGATCAAGCATTTAGACATGTTTTCTCCAACACGATGACAGGCCCTGGACAGACTAAGGAGGAAATGAGGCCCATCTTCACATCCCAAACAGGGCTCCCACTACCACCTCCAGCAACAGTGGCTCCTGTGAAGTGCTTTGGCAGCAACATAAGTGACTCTTTGTTTCTCCACCCCTGAAGGCCATTGGTGCCGAAGATAGCTTGAATCTGCTCTTCATGCTGACAATGGTTTCTCTTGGAAGACTTGTTCACAGAATTATAAACTTCTAGAACTAAACATAAAGATTCATATTCCTTCTAGAAAATCCCAGATTCTTCACATCTAGAAGGTCCAGGGCAACATTCTTAACTTTTCAGTGCTGAACGAACACTTTCTTATGAAGCTCTAGTTCAACAGCAGCTCTTTAAAGAAAATATTTTTAATGAATTTAGAAGAAATGCTCAGGTTTGCACTAGCAAAGTGAAGATTTGTAATGTGAAAAGACACATATTCTTAAGATAACACTTTATCCCTCTTCTTCTCTACTCTTGGAATGAAGAGTCTGAGCAGATTCTCCATAGTTTAAGGTTAAAATAGCCTCTCATTCCTCATGCTAGTTTAGATTGCCTCTCAAAACATGCCAGAAGAGTAGCTGTCTTTTTATATCAAATATGTGCAGTTTGTATTACTACTAAAATGTTTTAAAAGTAGTTGATATTTTTTGTAAATAAAGAATGCTAGGCAGGCACAGCTATTTACCTACACAACAACCATTGCTTTCTTATATTTTAACAGATTGTTAGATTTTATCATATGGGGCAGCAGTATACCTGAAAGATGATGGCTCCCCACTGCAATGAAATGGATTATATTATTTGCAGACAATAAGAGAATTCCAATTCCTCTTTGCCACCGAGTGATTTAGGAGTAAGAACTTTCTCGGGAGGTAGAGGGAGAAAAACTTAAGAGCAAGTTTTCTCTGAGGGTTTTTGGAAATTGTTTGCCTCCCCCAGTTAGAAAGAAGTAGAAGGAGAAATTCTCCTTTTCCTTTGCCATTAGATGCATTTTTATGGGAACATAATATCAAGAGCTGCAGTAACTATCTTTCTACAAGGAAGGTCAAGCCTGGAGTTGAAAGTCACCATATCAATAATGTCACAAAACTGGAAAGGACCTGGACCCTTGATGACAACACTGGATTTCTGCAATAACCTGTCTTGCAATAGCCAGCTTCCAGCATGATCCGAAAATAACCCATAAACAGCATGATCTGAAAATAACCCATAAAAAAGAACAATGTCCAGATACGTACCACTACATAGATGAACCTCAAAAACATTTAAGTTAGGTGAAAAAAGCCAGACACAGAAAAAAAATATTATGTAATTCCTTTTATATGAAATATTCAGAATAAGAAAATTCATAAACAGAAAACAAATTAATGATTTCCAGGGGATGGGGATGGGGAAATGGA
The DNA here is from genome assembly GCF_049354715.1 of Callithrix jacchus. Lineage (NCBI taxonomy): Eukaryota > Metazoa > Chordata > Mammalia > Primates > Cebidae > Callithrix > Callithrix jacchus. The sequence continues at coordinate 128,537,494 of NC_133512.1, forward strand.
AAGTGATTACTTAATGGATGCAGGTTGCTTTTCTGAGGTATTGAAATAATTTTGAGACTAGAGAGAGGTGGTGTTCACAACATTGTGAATGCACTAAATGCCACCGAATTGTATACCTTAAAATAGTTGATTTTATATTAAGTAAATTTCATCTCAAAATAAAAAAAGCTTTTAATCAAAAAAAAAGCTCTTTCTTTAAAGCCTTTTTAAATACTTATATTTTTCCTTGCAATTAGAGGCATCCTAATGGAAACTGGAGATGATGGTGAAGAGACTGTGAATACCAAAGCAAAATACCCACAGCAGGTAGAATTCGAAGGTGGCCCAACATTTCTTTCTCTAGTGCTCATGCCTTTGTGGAATCTCCTGACCTTGAGTGTAGAGAAGCCTGACTTGCTTCTAGATAATGATGTAATATGGGGAAGGTGATGGGATGGTTACTCCTTTGAGTTTATTATTGAAAGAGAAAGATTTCCTGTTGGCCTTGAAGAAGCAAACCACCATGTCAGGGAGAGGGCCATGTGATGTGAAATTGTTGAGAGCCTCTAGAAGCTCAGTCACTCAATCTACAATCATAAGGAAATGAATGCTGTGGCCAAGTAAGCTTGGAAAAGGATGTCAAACTGTGGATGAGATCACATTAGCAGACATTTGGTTTCAACCTAGTGACATCCTGAGCAGAAGACACAGTTTACTCATACTTGGACTTTCAACCAAGAGAAACTACAATCATAAATTGGTGTTGTTTTCAGCCTCTAAATTTGTAATAATTTATTATGTAGCAGTAAAAACAAAAACAACCCCTCAAAGGAAACCTCTCTGGATAAATTGGTAATCTATTTTCTAGTAAATGTCCTTGGAGATCATTAGTCACTTTCTCACTGGGTTCTTAATTTTTCCATTAAGTATTTAGCATATTCTTAAAAATAGCTAACTCTAAAATTTAGTCATAGCTTTAATACTGTAATAACTACTTGACTATTTCTTAAACCATATCTTGGGCATAAAAATGTTCTAGACCACAGACTTCCTAAAAGTATGTATTTTATATCAATTTTTCCATTAACATATTATTAATATGCATAATTTTAAACTTGCATTTGCTACTTTCAAATATTAGTTTAATGTCTGTCTATGAATTCAAGCTGTTATTACAAAGTACTATAGAATGGATTGCTTACAATAAAACAGAAATTCATTTCTCACAGTTTGGGAGGTTGGAAGTCTAAGAACTGGGTGCCAGGATAGGGGTGGAGGGTAGTACAGGAGGGATACAGATTGCTGACTTATTGTATTCTCTCATGTTGTGAAAGAACAAGAAAGTTCTCTTTCCTTATAAGAGCTCTAATCCCATTCATGGAAGTTCCACCCTCATGGCCTAATCACCTCCCAAAGGCCTCATCTCCAGTTATCATTATATTGGGGTGTGGGTTTCAATATAAAATTTGGAAGGGCGGGCACAAACATGCATCCCACAACAATGGCCAACCTCAAATTATTAGTCTAAGATGAATTAAATTGTCAAATCAACTGTGAATACCTAGCTAAACATAATGGTATCTTTAAAAATAATCTTGGAGAAAAAGATCTCCCCATAGATTATATTATTACATACTTATAAAAGTGAGGAAAGCAAAACAGAAAAAAAGAGAAGTAGGAAGAAATGGAAAAAAAGGGCAAGACAGGAAAGAGAACAGAGATGGTAGTGCGTATTTTATATAGTCCCTACAGAGCAGAGCATAGGGATAGGTACAGGATAGCTTATTAATACATGTGACATAATCTTTAAAAATCAACAATATTTAATTAATGCTTAGATGAGAAAAATCTACCAAAGGTTTGTGGTCTTAAATTTAATACAATAATATGGCTGGAGATGAAAATTTTACAAACAAACGTAAATGTGTGTGTGTGTGTGTGTGTGTGTGAGTGTGAGTATACATGCATGTGAGTGCAGCTCCATAGGAACAGTCTTTGGGGAAATGTCACCAGAATCTGTGAGTATTATTCCTGGACAAATACTGTTACGATAGAAATTTTTATTTAATTTGTACTTCTTACATTTTTTAAAAGACACGCGATTCTTTTGTTTATTGATTTTTCATAAATCGAGTCATGTTAACGTGTTACGTGTCAGCTTATTTTTCTCAGTGATTGTATTCTTTTTACTTATATCATCTCTGAAGCTTAGTTCTCACCATAATGCTAAATGCAATTTCCATTTGAGATCTAAATATGTCAGCCTCCCTGATTTGATCTTTATTGTATCATTAATAACTTTGTGATTTTCCTGAAACATGTCATCTTCTGAGTTATATACTTCCTTGGCATCTAAAATGTGTAATAACTTTGGAAGACAAAATAGATACAGTTTAAAAATGTTTTAAATGATCTCTTTTAACACTTGAAATTAAATATTTTCATCACAATTGGAAACCAGTGACCCATACTAAATTTAAAGTTTCCCTCTTTAGAAAGTATTTCTGCTAATGCCAGCTCCTCTCAAAAACATCACTGAAAGTATAACGAACACGTTGCCTGTGATTTGGCATCGCCTAGAAAAATTCATTTTCTTGTTTCAATTGGCCTATAGAAAAATCTCTAAAGGTGATAGATTGTGTGATCTCTTGTAACCGTTTGCCCCAACCTCAAGTAGAAATGTCCATTTGTGCACTTTATCACACAGTATGAATTGAACATTTTTTACTAAAAATCCATTTACCCTATATTTGCAAATATATGTATACATGTTACCTCTATTTGTCTGTGAAGTTTATGAAGTTTAATAACATTCCTTTTTCTTATTCCTTTGGGACGATCTAGCACCTTTACAATGCCTGGCATAAAGTAAGCTCTAATACAAAAATATTGAATAAATATTAACCACTTTCAGGACTAAACCTAGCATGATGTCATGATCTTGTCCCATCTTTGAATGTATCCTATCTTTAAAACCTAGATCAGCACAAATTATATAAAAAGATAAATTCTTCTTAGGTTTTCTTGTTATTGCCAAAGTTTCACACACTATTTCCCTTCTGTAATTGTTCTTTTTACTGTACTAGTCTGTTTTCACACTGCTAAAAGATACTACCCAAGAATGAGTAATTATAAAGAAAAGAGGTTTAATTGATTCACAGTTTTGCATTGCTGGGGAGGCCTCAGGAAACTTATAATCATGGCAGAGGTGAAAGGGAAGCAGGTACCTCTTCACAAAATGGTCAGAGAAAGAGGCAAGTGCAGGGGAAAGTTCCACTTACACACTTGTGAGAACGCATTCACTATCACGAAGACAGCATGGGGAAAACTGCCCCCATGATGTGGGGATTCCAGATGAGATTTGTGTGGGGACAAATGGCTAAAACATATCACTTACTATTCCACTAAAAGAGCCAATAATAACTTGAACCACAGTAGAGACTTAAAGAACTAAAAATATAATTTGCTTTAACCATAATCAAGAGTGTTTAATGATACAAGTTTTATAGGCTGCCATCAAAAGTCATACCCAGGTTAAGTAAGTTTTATGCTGCTAGCATTCCTATTGACAAAGTCAAGATAGCACTACCTAGAACTGCCCCATTCAATAGAAATATAATGGGGGTCATATATACAATACTACTCAACCTTAAAAAAGAAATAAATTATGTTACTTGTGACAAATGAGCCAACTATATGCTGTTTATAAGAAATTCACTTCAAAGTCAATGACATGAGCATATTAAAAGTAAAAGCAATCAAAAAAGATATATATGCAAACATTAATAAAAATTAATAAAATATACATGCAATCAACAAAGATATACATGCAAACAAAAATAGAGTTCAGAGAAAAGAAAATTGCCAGAGACCTAGAGGAATATCACACAGCATAATATGATCAGTCCACGAGGAAGACATAATGTATCTAATTAAATATGCACACATCAATCACCTCTTTCTAATGATTGTTAATCCTCTCCTGACATATGTTTTATTCAACACATATTGGCAGTAACAGATGAAACGTGAACTGAATATTGTTGGTCATTCTGTTCCTATTAATTGAAAATTCAAGTTATAATTTTAAAATGTATGTTCATATTTTATCTTTATTTAAATCTTTGAGATGTAAATACATATAAAATATACTTTATTTTCTATATATATCATAGTTATATTTCCAATATGTTTTCTATGTAAATACAATATACGTATTAAGTGTAATACACATGTTATTTATACAGACGGAGAGAGACTGAATGAGAGAGGGAGAAAGAGGGTACCCGAGAATGCTAAAAGTGAACAACTTAGATATATCATATAAGGTTTATATAAATATTTGTCATGTTCACTAATAATACCTTACTTCGAGGTTATCTGTAACACTCAGGAGTTGATATTGGGGTATATATGCTTCCTAATATTTATGTTCCAGATGGATAGGTCATCAAATGACTTTACAAACTCAGAAGTATATTATTAATTATGGCATCTAAGATATTTTACTGTTTTAGATTGAATTTAAGTGAAAGACAGTAAGGAAGGATAATTATTGACATATTTTATTTAAAAATGGAATTACTTGTAATTATGCAGCAATTAGCTCTCAAATGTATGTGCCATAATTAAAACCTGAGTATGTTTTGTGTATATTAACAGGGATTAAAATGTAGATTATAACTAGGTGGATAATTCTATTTAAATTTTTTATTTAATTTTAATTTTTATTTAACTGATAAAGTCTATCCTCTTTAAAGCAAAAAGGCTGAAAGAAATACTATCATTTTTACTATATGTAGGAATAAAAACAGATTCATTTAATAGTTTTAACATATGTGTATTATTCTATACTCTATGACTATAGATCTTTGTTCCATTTGCAGATATCCCTTGTATATTAAAGCACAATTCTCTCCTTCAATGTATATTAATTTTTAGATATTTGTGAATAACATACAATCAGTTTCAAAGCAAAGGTTCACTCTATGGAAATGTTTATATTTTATTAGAGATTGTGAATATGTTGTCATTATAACTTTTACTACTTTGTTTTCCATCTTTTATTTTTTAGTAGTACAGGACTCCATTTAATATTTTAGTGAAGAAGTTCAAGGTTGAATATATTTATTATCTTACCCATCTATATCCAAATTCTCCAGCTTAATTCCATCTTTCATCTAACTTGTAAAGTTTCCATTAACTTTATACATATAATTCCAAAAAATGAACTTAGGAGAAAAATGATAATGTCATGGATGCTATTCTATTAATAATAAACTAGCTTATACTAACATAAAATTTCATTTGCATTTCTTTTATTTGGTGATCACAATTTTGTGAGAATCAAATCAGAAAACTGAGCTTTGAAGAAGAATGATATAATTTTTCTGTTTCTAAATCTATAGAGGTGGAAGTTGTGACTGAGATTTCCTGGTTCTAACTCTAGTGCCTTCAATCTATCTCTCATTTGACTTTAACATGCAGACACGTCCAGTGGTAGGATCAGAGGGTGAGGCAGACACATCTAATGGTTTTACAGTCTCATTCACAATCATGTCAAAAGTTTTGAATAATTTAGGGTCTCTATAAATCAGAACTCACTACTATTCTCAGGGGATACTACAATATGAATACAAATCAAAGTTCATCCAAGGAAAAGGCAGCACAACAAACCAATATAATCCAGATAAGGTTGTTGTGGGCAATGTTAGCTCCCAAAAGGATGAACCTGAAAGTAATACAATTATTATACACTTGGATAACAGTATAACACTAAATAGAAACACAGTGATGTTTCTAACTAGCAGGTCTGTTTGCTCAGATACTAACACCTGGTCATGAGGAATATTTGAGATTTCAATTCTGGAGCTTTTCCTCTTAATTGAAGCCTTTACTAACTTCTCCAGGAATATCACTTTAACCCTGCATTCCCAATCAAACCATCAGAGCATTTTGTATATTTCTCTATTATAACTTGTTAGCCCATAGGGAAGTACACAGTTCTCCCTTTTTCTAAGTCTGTGTTGTTCCACCCACCAAATAGCAGTGCTTCTCCAAATTATTTAAGTACTATGCTCTTCTTTTCATATGGATTTGGTCTCTTAGGAGACTTGCAATTTTCCTAGAAGGCCTGGGAAGATGCAGCATTATTATCGTCTGCCTACTGAGACCCTGCTTTCCGTGCTAATATGTAAGCAAACTGATATTGATCCTATTTCCTCAGAGTGCTTGTATCTAGGGCAAAAGCCAAAGACCAGCTCTTTGCAGGCATGGGGCAAAACACTTCCTCATCACTCTATTCTTCCATTTGCATTTTCTTTATGGATTGCAGGCTCTTTTCGGACAGATCTTTTATTCACCAGCATGGAGGGCTATAAAAGACTAAAGTCCAGATGTACATTTTAAAACAAATAGGCAAAAGAAAACATCTTGTCCACTTTGATTCTCAGCCTTAAGTTGGCCACTATCCTCAGAAAGAGAAGTTGCTGTGTGGGCCAAAGTCTAAAAAGGCATTTTATATCAAAGCCTCAGGTGGAAGCAGTTTGGTTTTTTACTTGTTTGTTGACCATATCTTTTGTCCATATATTTTCTTTGAGATATTAGATAAGTGGTAAGTTATCTAAGATCCTATTAAGGATAACATTCAATGGCTCAGAAATCTGGATCTTATTTTTTTGATATCTTTCTATTTCCAGGCTCCCATGCATTTGTCATCATGATCATTGGTTCATATTTTTGTCCTCTGTCAAACTACACTCCGTGAAGTCATCTACCACTTGTTATTCACATTCTCTTTTCAAATTACCTCATAGCCAAGCAGGTACTTGATGCTTTTGAATAAAAGATCAAGAAACCTTGACAGGACACTCAAACAACCTAGTAAGCATTTGGCAGATGGAATTTTAAAACTGCCACTTGAAATTTCAACTCACAAAGAAATAAAATTTAAATAAAATGCTTGGCAATTAATTGTTGAAGTCATTTTGGTAAAGTATGACACAACAGGATTAATATCAGTTTCTTACAACTCATACTTACATGCTTCAGAAAAACACTTCACGTAAGCTAATTGACTGAAGATTGTATGTAAATGCATAAAAATTAAGCAAATTCCTCTAGTAGTCCCTGAAAATCTCCTATCCAGCTACATTTCTTAATTACAAGTTATGGACACAATTTATGGGTTAGTTTTTCAAAAAACACTAAACAAAGAGAACTAACTTATACCTAATATTTATTTTTAGATGTAAGTTACAGGGGTCCCACGAACTGATGCTTCTTTTGTCATTCTTTAATACAATATTTTAAGATATATTCAAGCTTTGTTCTAGGCAAAATGCAAGTTAGGAGGTAAAGTGAATATTAGGAAGAATAATTCTAATTTATCATGGCTTTATCTAGCAGCTTGAAAAAAGGAATTCTGAAGAGCTTTGTAAAAGTAAAAAATTGAATGATTTCTCTGCTTGTTTACGTCACTGTTTTTATTTTGGTAATATTAATTGTTTTGTACGATTGTGCTTTGCAGTTTTAATTCCCTTAGTAAAAATAATATTTATCTCTGTTAAGGAATCATCTCCTGTTTAGTTTCATGACGTGAATGAAGAATATGAGCTTAGCATAAATAGAAGTAAGGACTGCAGTTTAGCCAGAAACAAAGAAAATACTTTGCCAGCCTTAAATGTAAAGCAGGAATTGTGAGCTGCAGGGGGAAAGAAGCTTTAACTGTCATAGTGTATACCTAATTTATATTCAATACAAGAGGTTTTTTTTTGATATTTAGTTCAAGAAAGTGGCTACATTAATCTTTTAAAACATAGTCTCTGATTTTCCTATCATTTGGTTTGGCTCTTCAGCTGCAAGTAAAGCAATGAACAATAGATCGTATTTAAAATGATTACGCAGTTGAATAATCTGTGGTGATGTTTCCCACCTGATATGTTGTTCTCCCTTTGTCTAATTCAGTTAATAAATGTTATTTCATGATTGACTGTTTTGGCCTGGAAGTTGTTGAGTTGGCTCACGTTACTAAACTCTGTTTCACTTAAACATTGCTAGGTTGTATTGGTTCTAAAATGACTTGTCCCAGTTTGTAACATGAAATGAGGTTGTGAGTTTAGTGCCATATTAATTTGATCTTACTACATCCTGACAATTAGCCCCAGATAGTAATCTTAATCTTATCTCAAAACAGCAATAGTAGTTTAAGTATTTCAGTGTAAGGTACTTTAGGGCAAAGGGAATCTCACAGCTAAGCTATAAAGTCTACTTTGTACTCTTATGTAAAGACCCAACTTCTATATGAGCATTTGTGAAATATTTTCTCCGATTTCTTGCCTGGAATCAAAATTTCTAATCTATTAGTGGAAGCTGCCTTGTTAGTAACTGCCATTTAAAACCAATGTATAAAGTTTGAAATTATTTATGATATTCTTTAAGACTTGGTCTTCATAAAATATATAGTAGCTAAATTCTATTTTGCTTGTAATAACTACTATGACATTTCATAAGGATAAATTGGGTAAAAAAATAAACTTGTCCTTATGTAGAACAAAAGACACTTTATCAAACATGGACTCTTATTGTCTTTTGTTCTAAAAACCTTTAATCCTTACTTACTCCAAAACACCTTTTAAAGAAAAAATAGATGAAGCAATATCAAGCATAAAAAAATTTTTTTAGCCAAAGAAGTTCATCCTTCAATTCTTCAATATGTACCTTTCAACATAAGCATGATAGAACTGTGTCCTGAACACACCTTTATTGTTTCCTTTTAGTTTTAGTGTCATAAAATGAAGGAGGTAGAAAAGGAGGAGGACACAGGACACACTTAGAGGTCAGATGACCACAATGATACAAAATCTAACCATTCATCAGTTATACAGAGTGTGTATGTTTGTGTGTGTGTGTGTGCACACGCACGTGTATGCATGTTGGGTATACACACATGCCCATCTGTAAGTTTGTGTGTACAAGGTTTGAAGTAGAGGATAGCATAGGGTTTAAAGGATGGAAAAATACCCTAGCATTGGTATCAGGTACCACACTTGTCAGCATACTATTTCTCTCTGAATTAAGTGCATGATTCCTACAAACACTGGAAAACACAACTGCAGGACTGTCGGCTATAGTTGGAAAGGGGGAGCATATTTGGAACTTAAGATCTTTTCAGGCAGAATAAAAAGGAATATCCTGTGACCAGTTACCCACTTTATTTCTAATCAAATATATTTGATACAACAATGTATATAATATTTAACTGCATCTAAATAAGTTTTATGGGGTCTAAACACTGAGACTCTAATTTATTATTGTGTTCAGTGCTTTGCTACCTTGAATTCAATCCAGAACTGTTGAATATTTGTAATTAAATATTTTCCAGGCTATAAATATAGAATATCTTGAGAATATACATATATGTTTTGATATATTTTTCTAATGTAAAAATTCTACTACTACTATTAAAATGAAAATTCCCTTAGAAAAATAATTTACAATTAAAAATTTAAAACTTATCATAAGATAATTTATATTGGTCTCCTCTGTGCTCATTTATTATCCTTAACAGGATTTAGAGTGCTCCAAATAAATTCAAATATTATTTGTTTTCACAGCCACTTTTACTTTTTTTAATTTATAAATTAAACATGGTTTCCGTACAGAAAATGAACTGCTAACCTGGAAGCCTTTTAAAATTATTCTTCATCATAGGAAATTTAATTTTAATAATTTCAATCCTGTTTTTAAAAGTTTATTTCAAGTGTTCTATTATTTATAAAATGTTCATTAGTCTTATGTTTTAAAAGTTATATATATATATCATACAGACTACTGTATTGACAATTGATATGTCCATCAAAAAAATAATGTTTATAATGCACTTATATATGATTTTAAAATCCCATACATCTTGCTTACGCTACCAAAAAAACTAAAAGTTGGGAAGAAAGTTGACTCAGAAACATTAATGAGACACAATAATGAAATATATAGTCAAAATTTCTAGAGGATAGTGAAACAATATCTGAAAATGGAGATGAATCCAATTCAAATGTTGGGGAGGACAGTTCTTTTATTAGTCTGTTCTCACACTGCTAATAAAGATATACTCAAGACTAGGTAATTTATAAAGGAAAGAGGTTTAAGTGACTCACAGTTCTGCAGGGCTGGGGAAGCCTCAGGAAACTTACAATCAAGATGGAAGGGGAAGCAAATGTGTCCTTCACAAGGCAGCAGGAGAGAGAAAAAAATGAGAGAGAGTGAAGAAGGAAGCCCCTTATAAAACCATCAGATCTAATGAGAAGTTACTATCATGAGAATAGCATGGGGGGACTGACCCTATCATTTAATTACCTACCATGAGGTCCCTCCTCCAACACATGTGGTTTACAATGCAAGATGAGACATGGGAGGGGCCACACAGCCAGACCATATCATTCTGCCCATGGCCCCTCCCAAATCTCATCTTTCTCACATTTCAAAACACAATTATGCCTTCTCAATATTTCCCCAAAGTCTTTACTCATTTCCCAAAAGTCATAACCCAAATGTCAAAGTCCATAGTCTCATCTGAGATAAGGCAAGTCCTAGTCACCTATGAGCCTGTAAAATAAAAAACTAGTTAGTTATATCCAAGATACAACGGAGGTATAGGAATTGGGTAAATACACCAATTTCAAAATGGAGAAATAGGCCAAAACAAAGGGGCTACAGACCCCATCCAATTCTGAAATCTACGACAGCAGTTATTAACCTTAAAGTTCTAAAATGATCTCCTTTGACTCCATGTCTCACATCCAGGTCACAGTGATGCAAGAGTTGGGCTCCCATACCCTTGGGTTGTTCCACCACTGTGGTTTTGCAGAATAAGCCCTCCACAAATGTGAAATGGCTGCCTTCACAGTTGGCATTGTCTGCGGCTTTTCCAGGCTTACTGTGCAACCTGTCAGTGGATCTAACATTCTGGGAACTGGAGGATGATGGACAGTTGCAGGACACTGTGTGGAAGCTCCAAATTTACATTTCCCTCTTGCACTGCTCTAGCAAAGATTCTCCATGAGGACTCCACCCTTGCAAACTTCTGCCTAGATATTATTTCCATACATCCTCTGAAATCTAGGCAAAAGTTCCCAAACATCCATTTTTGACTTTTGTTCACCCATAGGATCAACACGACTTGTAAGCTGCTAAGGTTTGGGGCTTGCACCCTCTGAAGCAATGGGCTGAGCTGTACATTGGCTGCTTTTAGTTATGGCTGAAGCTGAAGCAGCTGGGTCACAAGGCACCATGTCCCAAGACTGTATAGAGCTTAGGGGCCCAGGGACCAGCCCAGGAAACCACTTTCCCTTTTATGCCTCCGGGCCTGTGATAGGAGGGGCTGGTGTGAAGCTCTCTGACATGCTCTGGACACATTTCCCCATCGTCTTGGTGATTAACATTTGGATACTCGTTATTGGTGCAAATTTCTGCAGCTAGCTTAAATTTCTTTCCAGAAAATGTTTTTTTTTTTAATTGTACTGTTTTTAAATTGCACTTTTCTGGGCTACATGTGCTGATCATGCAGGATTATTGTATAGGTACATACTTGGCAAGGTGGTATGCTTCTTCCATCCCCCCCAACACCTGTAACTGGCATTTCTCCCCATGTTACCTCTCCTAGCCTTCCCAACCCCTGCTGCTGTCCCTCCCTTAGCCCCCCACCACTGTCCCCAGTATGTGCTGCTCCTCTCCCTGAGTCCACGTGTTCTCATTGTTCAACACCTGCCAATGCGGTGTTTGGTTTTCTGTTCTTGTATCAGTTTGCAGAGAATGATTGTTTCCAGATTCATCCAAGTCCCTACAGAGGACACGAACTCATCGTTTTTGATGGCTGCATAGTATTCCATGGTGTATATGTGCCACATTTTCTTTGTCCAGTCTATCATCAATGGACATTTGGGTTGGTTCCAGGTCTTTGCTATTGTACTCAGTGCCACAGTGAACATACATGTGCATGTGTCTTTATAATAGAACAATTTATAGTCCTTTGGGTATATACCCAGTAATGGGATTGCTGGGTCAAATGGAATTTCTATTTCTAGATCATTGAGGAATCACCACACTGTCTTCCACAATGGCTGAACTAATTTACACTCCCACCAAGAGATATAAATGTTCCTATTTCTCCACATCCTCTCCAGCATCTGTTGTCTCCAGATTTCTTAATGATTGCCATTCTAACTGGTGTGAGATGGTATCTCAATGTGGTTTTAATTTGCAATTCTCTGATGACCAGTGATGATGAATTTTTTCATACGTTTGTTTCATATGTTCATTTTTCATATGTTTGTTGGCCTCGTAAATGTCTCCTTTTGAAAAGTATCTGTTCATATCCTTCACCCATTTTTGAATGGGTTTGTTTTTTTCTTGTAAATCTGCTTTAGTTATTTGTAGATTCTGGATATTAGATCTTTGTGAGATGGGTAGATTGCAAAGATTTTTTCCCATTCAGTTGGATGCTGGTTCACTCTAATGATTGTTCCTTTTGCTTTGCAGAAACTCTTAATTATATCCCATTTGTCTATTTTGGCTTTTGGTGCCATTGCTTTTGGTGTTTTAGTCATGAAGTCCTTGCCTATGCCTATGTCCTGAATGGTTTTGCCTAGGCTTTCTTCTAGGATTTCTATGGTATTAGGTTTTATGTTTAAATCTTTAATCCAGCTGGAGTTAATTTTAGTATAAGTTGTAAGGAAGGGTTCCAGTTTCAGCTTTCTGCAGATGGCTGGCCAGTTTTCCCAATGGGTTTTTTTTCTATCACATCATCAGGCTGCAAATTTTCCAAACTTTCATGCTCTGCTTCTTGAATGCTTTGCTGCTTAGAAATTTCTTCCACCAGATACCCTAAATCATAGTTCCACATAGCTCTAGGGCAGGGGCAAAATGCCACCAGTCTGTTTGCATAACAAGAGTGACCTTTACTCCAGTTCACAAAAAGTTCCTCATCTCCATCTGAGACCACCTCAGCCAGGACTTCATTGTCCATATCACTCAGCATTTTGGTCAGTCATTTGACAAGTCTCTATGAAGTTCCAAACTTTCCCACATCTTTCTGTCTTCTGAATCCTCCAAGTCTCTATGAATTCCAAAGTTTTCTACATTTTCCTGTCTTCTTCTGAGCCCTCCAAATGTTTCCAACCTCTTCCTGTTACCCAGTTCCAAAGTCACTTTCACATTTTGGGGTATCTTCACAGAAGCACCTAACTTCTAGTATCAATTTACTATATTAGTCTGTTCTCATGCTGTTAATAAAGACATACCTGAAATTAGGTAATTTATAATTAAAAGAGGTTTAAATGACTCACCCCAGGGCTGTGGAAGCCTCAGAAAATTACAATCATGGTGGAAGGGGAAGCAATCATGTCCTTATCCACAAGATGTCAGGAGAAAGAAGAATGAGAGAGAAGGAAGGGGAAAGCCCCTTATAAAACCATCAGATCTCATGAAAACTTACTTACTATCAGGAAAATAGCATGGGGGGATGGCCTTCATGCTCTCATCACCTCCCACAAAGTTCCCCCAATATTTGGGGATTACAATTCAAGAATGAGATTTAGTTGGGGACACACAGACAGACCATATGTGTTCTGCCAACCTAAAAATGTTACACTAAGCCTAAGCTATTCTCTGTCATCACATTTCTCTTCATTCTCCTCAGCCAGGCTTCATGTTGATCTTCCTCTCCATTCAGTTGTCTATGATTATGTTCAGTAACATTCATCTTTTTTTAACATTCTCCACTGTAAGAATCATAATAAAAAAGTAATGTCTATCCCTGGTTGTAATACATTTCTAAATCTATAATCAGATTTAATATATCCTGGAAATCAAACCACAATAGAGAAAAAATAAAATGTCTTTGTATTTTATCTGCTTGTCATGAGTCTGATTTCATTTCTTGCTTAGTTACTGTGCTTGCTATAAGAGAGAAAGCTTGAAGTTTTAGCCAGAGAGGTAAGCTCTAATTCTACATTTTAAAGATACTCTTTTGATGGGTGATATATTTTGGATGTGTGTCCCCTATCTTATGTTGACATATAATCCCTAATGTTGGAGGCAAGGCCTGGAAGAGGTGTTTCAATTATGGAGTGGATCTTTCATGAGTGGCTTGGTGCCCTACTCCTGGTAATGAGTTCACACAAGATCTGGTTGTTTAAAAACATGTGACACTCCCCGCCACCTTTGCTCCCACTTTCACCATATGGTGAACCCACTTCCCCTTCACCTTCTGCCATGATTGTAAGTTTCCTGAGGTCCTCACTAGGAGCACATGCTGGCACCATGTTCTCTGTACAGCCGGCATAATCATGAGTCAAAACAAACTTCTTTTCTTTATAAATTATTCCATCACAGGTATTCTTTTATAGCAGTGCAAATGGACTAACACAGAAAATTGGTACCCAGGAGAGAAGTTTTGCTATAAAGATACCTAAAAATGTGGAGGCAGCTTTAGAAATGGGTAATAGGCAGAGATTGAAAGTGGTTGAAGGGCTCAAAAGAAAACAGAAAAAAGTTTGGAAGTTTTTTGAAAGTTATTAATTGGTTGTGACTAAAATACTGATAGAAATATAGACAGTGAAGGTCAGGCTGATGATATCTCAATTGGACGAAAGGATTTTATTTGGAATTGGAGCAAAGGTCATCCATGTTACACCTTAGCAAAGCGTTTGGCTGTATTGTGTCCACATCTTAAGTATCTGTGGAACTCCGAACTTAAGAGTAACGAGTCGGTATCTGGCAAAAGAAGTTTCTAAAGAGCAAAGCATTCAAGGTATGGCCTTCCTGTTTCTAATATCCTAAACCAAATCTGGGACAAATAAAAGGCCTGAAGCTGAAACTTATATTTAAAATGAAGGCAGAGTGAAAAAAATGGAAAACTCACAGTCCGGTGATGTGATAGAGAAAAAAGATCATTTTCAAGAAAGACATTCAAAAGGACTTGTGGAGCAACCACTTGCTAGAGATTAGCATGACTAAAAGGGAGCCAAGTTCTACCAAAGACAATGGGACAAAGACTTCAGGGTATCTCAGAGATCTTGGAGACAGGTCCTGTCATTATAAACCTCCTTCCCAACCAAGGCCTAGGAGAAAAGAAAAGTTTCATGGGCCGTACCAAGGGCTCCATTGCCCTGCTTATCCTTAATACACTACTCCAGCTTCAGCTGTAGCTCAAAGGATTTCAGGTAAAGCTTGGTTTGCCACTCCAGAGAGCACAAGCCATAGGCCTTGGTGATTCCTTATGATGTTAAGCCTGCTGTCATGCAGAATGCAAGACTGAGGAGGTTTGGCGCTTCCACCTAGATTTCAGAGGTTGTATCCAAAAGCTTGTTGTCCAGGCAGAAGCATGCTGCAGGGCAGAGCTTTCACAGAGAGTCTCTGCTAGGGCAGTGCTGAGGGGAAATGTGGAGGTGGAGCCCCACACAGAGTTTCCAGTATGGCACTACATGGAGGAGCTGTCTGAATGGGTCTGCCACCCTTCAGACTCCATGGTAAAGCCAAAGGAGCTTGCAACCTCAGCCTACAAAATCTGCAAGCATTCAACTCCAAATCATAAAAACAGCCACAGGGGTTGCACCTGGCAAAGACACAGGACAGAGCTGCCCAAGGCCTCAGGAGCTCACCCCTTATCTCAGTGTGCTCTGGATGCAGGACATAGAGGCAAGGATTATTTTGGTGCTTTCTTGAAAATTTAATGCCTGCCCTTCAGGGTTTCAGAGATTTGCATGTGGCCTGATGTCCCTTTCCTTTGGCCAATTTCTCCTTTTGAAATGAGAACATGTATTAGTCTGTTTTCATGCAGCTGATAAAGACATACATGAGACTAAGCAATTTACAAAAGAAAGAGGTTTTTACAGTTCTATGTGGCAAGGAAGCCCTCAATCATGGAAGAAGGTGAAAGTAACTTCTTACATGGTGGCAAAAGAGAATAAGAACCAAGCGAAAGGAGTTTCCCCTTACCAAACCAAGAGATCTTGTGAGACTATCACAAAAAATGTATGGGGGAACCTCTCCCATGATTCAATTATCTCTACCATGTCCCTCCCATAACGTGGAAATTATGAGAGCTACATGTATGATGAGCTTTGGGTAAAGAAACAGCCAAACCATATCATTCCTCCCTGGTTCCTCCCAAATCTCATGTCCTCACATTTCAAAACCAATCATGCCTTCCCAGCTGTCCCTCAAAGTCGTAACACATTTCAGCATTAACTCAAAAGTCTACAGTCCAATATCTCATCTGACATAAGCCAAGTCCTTTCTGCCTATGAGCCTGTAAAATCAAAAGCAAGTTAGCTACTTCCTAGATACAATGAGAATACAGGCATTGGGCAAATATATCCTTTCCCAATGGGAGAAATTGGTCAAAACAAAGGGGCTACAGATACCATCCAAGTCTAGAATCCAGCAGGGCAGTCAAATCTTAAAACTCCAAAATGATCTCCTTTGACTCTATGTCTCACATTCAGGGCACACTGATGCAAGAGGCGAGTTCCCATAGTCTTGAGCATTTCTGCCTCTATGGTTTTGCAAAGTACAGCATCCCTCCTGGCTGCTTTCACAGGCTGATGTTGTGACTGCAGCTTTTCCAAGCACACTGTGCAAGCTGTCAGTGGATCTACCACTCTGGGGTCTCGATGATGGTGGCCCTCTTCTCACAGCTCCTCTCAGCAGTGCTCCTGTGGGGACTCTGGGGGGGCTTCAACCCTACATTTCCATTTCTCACTATCCTAGCAGAGGTTATCCATGAGAACCCCATCCCTGCAACACACTTACTTCTACCTGGACTTCCAGGTGTTTCTATACATCCTCTGAAATCTAGGCAGAGGTTCTCAAACCCCAATTCTTGACTTCTGGGCACTTGCAGGCTCAACATCACATGGAAACTGCCAAGGCTTGGGCCTTGCACCCTCTGAAACCATGACCAGAGCTGTGCCTTGGCCCCATTTAGCTGTGGCTAGAGCATCTGGGACACAGGGTACCAAGTCCTTAGGCTGCATACAGCAGGAGGCTCCCTGGGCCTGGCACATAGATCATTTTTTCCTCATAGGTCTCTAGACTTGTGATGGGAGGGGCTGCCACAAAGTTCTCTGACATACCCTGAAGACATTTGCCCCACTCTTGGCAAGTAACATTTAGTTTCCCATTACTTATGCAAATTTCTGAAGCCAGATTGAATTTCTCCTCAGAAAATGGGTTTTTCTTTTCTATTGCATCATCAGGCTGCAAATTTTCCAAATTTTATCCTCTGCTTCCCGTTTAAAACTGAATGCTTTTGACAGCACGGAAGTCACCTCTTGAATGCTTTGCTGCTTAGACGTTTCTTCTGCCAGATACTCTAAATCATCTCCCTCAAGTGCAAAATTCCACTAACCTCTAGGGTAGGGACAAATTCCACCAGTCTCTTTGCTAAAATAGAACAAGAGTCACCTTTTCTCCAGTTCCCAACAAGTTCCTCATCTCTATCTGAGATCACCTCAGCCTGAATTTCATTGTCCATATTATTATCAGCATTTTGTCAAAGCTATTCAACAAGTATCAAGGGTGTTGCAAACTTTCGCTCATTTTCCTGTCTTCTTATAAGCCCTCCAAACTGTTCCAACCTCTGCCTGTTACTCACTTCCAAAGTTGCTTCCACATTTTGGGTATCTTTTCTGCAGTGTCCACTCTATTGGTACCAATTTACTGTATTAGTCTGTTTTCCTGCTGCTAAAGACAGATGAGAGACTGGGCAATTTACAAAAGAAAGAGGTTTAATGCACTTACAGTTCCATGTGACTAGAGAGGCCTCACAATCATGGCAGAAGGCAAAAGGCACTTCTTACACAGCAGTGGCAAGTGAGAGAATGAGAATCAAATGAAATTGATTTCTCCTTATAAAACCATCATATCTCATGAGATAAATTCACCACCATAAGAACAGTATGGGGAAAAAATTCCCCCATAATTCAGTCATCTCCCACCAGGTCCCTCCTATACCATAGGGGAATGATGGGAGCTACAATTTAAGATGAGATGTGGGTGAAGAAGCAGCCAGACTCTATCAAAATGCTTACTCAATTCTTATACCATTATTTATTTTGGAAGTAAATAACTAATTTTTTTATTTTACAGGCTCATAAATAGAAGGAACTCACCTTGCCTTTCAAATAAGGCTTTGGACTTTAAGTTAATGCTGAAACAATTTAAGACATTTGGAAACTATTGGGAAGGCATGATTGTATTTGGCTTTGTAAGAAGGATGTAAGATTTGGAGGGCCGAGGATGGAATGATGTAGTTTGGATGTTTGTCCCCTCTAAATCTCATGTTGAAATGTAATCTCCAATGTTGGCTGTTGGGCCTGGCAGGAGGTGTTTGGGCCATGGGGTAGATCCTTCATAAATGGCTTGGTGCCCTCCTTGTTATAATGAGTATATTCTTGCACTGAATTAACATGCGATCGGGTTATCTAAAACAGTGTTGTACCTCCTCTCCCCCTTCTCTTTCTCCTGCTCTCACCATGTGATGTGCCTGCTCCACTTCATATTCTGCTGTAATTATTAGCTCCCTGTGACTCTCACAAGGAACAGATGCTGGTGCCATACTTCCTATGCAGCCTGTAGAACTGTCAGTCAAAATAAATCATCTCTCTTGAGATTTAATATAATGGGCACTGAATTTCTTTAAGCTTAAGTGTTCTCATATGAAAAGCAAAGTGAACAATGTTTGACTTATTACATAAAATTGAGATTTAAGATGTGTCTGTATATAAAACACCCAGGATGTATGTTCTTTATAGTGGGTTGAATTGTGCCTCACAAAATAAAATATCCAAGTTCTAAACTCCAGTATCCATGAATGTGATCTCATTTTAAATTAGAGAGTTTACAGATGTAATTAAGAATCTCAATTTGAGATTATCTTCAATTTAGGGTTGGCTTTTACTGGTGTCAAGAAAAAGAAACAAGAGGGAAGTTGGACATGCACAGAGACCTCTATGTAAAGTTTATGGCTGACATTGAAACAATGAATCCCTTAACCAAGGATCATCAAGAGTCGGGGAAAGAAGTTAAATAAAAGCATGGAAGAGATTCTCCTTTAGAGTCTCCAGATAGAATTAATCCCTGCCAACACCTTGATTAAAGACTTCTGGCCTCTAGAACTGGAGAGATATATTTCTGTTTGTTTTTGCTGTCAAGTTTGGGACAATTTGTTACAGAAACTCTAGGAAACAAATACAGTCTTCAGAATTGATTCTCTTTAATTCTTACGTTTTCTATGCGATTGTATATTTTTAAGGCTGATACTTAGTTGGTGTGCACCAATATGGCCATAGAGTTAAATGCAGAGGGCATTGATTTATTTATTGCTCACACTCTAGCAATAAGATTGGGCCTGTGCCATAATTCTTAATAGATATTTTAAGTGATATCCCTCTATATTTATTTTATTGATTCATCCTGAGCACCAAGAAAATGCTCATAAATGGTGTATATCTTGAGAACATAAGTAAATTTAGAAGAGAAGTTTGTGAGAGAGGGAATGCAACAAAGTATGGAAAGCAGAGGATAGGGTCTACCCAGGGTTATATTGCCCGGTAACACAGGAAATATTGAGTCTTTGGTGGAAACAGGGGATATTCATTTTTGCTCTTTAGAGTAGAAATACATGTAAGCCCAGATGCCATCTGCCTGAAAACAAAGAGTATTCAGTGTGCCAAAGTCAGGCACATGAACAGGAGTGTCTCTCAAGGTCTTTTCCAAGACTAAAAATCTGTGACCTTTTGGCTAGATTTCAACTACTTTAGGGCAGCTTCAGACTACAGGAATAATTAAGTTGGCAGACTCAGACAGTGCTCTAGGTATTTATGGAAAGTGAAAAGTGAACAACATTTCATGTTCTTAAGGATTGCAAAGTCTAATTAGAAAACTGAGATGTAATGTAACAACAAGCAGTAGAAAATTATAAATGTCATCCAAGAGGCAGTGGCAGAAATCAATTCCTGATTTCATTGCTCATTATGGATCTAGACAAGAGCTTGCTGTAGGCTGTAGACATTAAAATGTACCCATGTAATGCATATGGCTTCTCTTTTGCAAGGAAGTATATTACTTAATGTATTCCCCATATAAATATATATGTGTGTGTGCATACACACACACACACACACACACACACACATATCCCTGAAAATTGGGCTAGAGCTGTTCATAGTGATTTCTTGTCTCTACCTAGGTAGTATCATGTAACAAATAATAATAATAAATTAAATTAAATAATATTTTCTATTCTTGAAAAGTATATTTTTCTCCTAATGAAACCTATTTGTTTATCAACAGTTGCTTCCTTAGAAATCAAAGATAAAATTTTATATTTAAAACAATTTTTGGCTTTGATTTCTTACTTGATTAATATATAAGATTTTAAGGTAAAAATAAAGTCTAGAAGAAATAGACATGATTTCCTGTACAGTTTCATTGTCTTTATTTCTCTCTAAAGACTACTTTTTCTAAAACGACTTTTAAATAAACTGGGCTTATTTAAATATATCCTGGTTTTATAGAGTAAAGGGAGACAAAAGCAATGGCTTTAATATAAAAGAACGTAGCTCTTACCCACCCTGAAAAAAAAAGTGAGGCACCAAAGGGAAAAATAACAATGCTCTGTGAAACAAATTTTTAAAGAAATATTTAAGTGGAAATTTCTCTGAATATAAAAAAGATAAAACTATTTTTGAGTATTTTTAATGACACAAAAAATAATTGGAAACAGTTATGTTTGCAGTTAGTTAATTTTAAGAACTAGCAAATATGTTTCAAACAATTTGTGGTCTAAATATCTATACAACCGATAAAAATTAGAAATGTATCATGATCTAATTGCACATTTATATTTTAAATTTATGTGAAAAAGAAAAAAAAAACTTCAGAGTAGAAATAAAAAGAAATACACCTATAGAGTTCTGTACTCTTACTTAGGACTGAGTCTAATTTTCAGTTCCTTCCATCACCTTGTGAAACCAATCTAATTCGGCAAAATTGATTTCTCAGCTTGTTAAGCAAGAACTCCTTTATTGGGGGTATTGATTAGAATGAGAAAATGGTATAAGCCATCTCTTTAATAACATCCACTTCAACAGTCCTAAGATGCTGTGTACTTCACTGATGAAGCTTCCCAGAGTGTGGATTCTCTCTTCTATATAAAACAATACCGTTCATGATCAACAACTCTGACACAAATTCTAGGTATACAATTTTCTACAGCACTGACAGTTTTTCATCAACTGGTAATATCCAAGAGCCAGATTTGTCTCAGATGGTGTATTTTGTAAAAATCACATAAAACAAACAAAAGAAAATACAGCTTAGAAATGTCCCCTGACCTAACCCAGAAGCTCAGGGTTTTCTACTTTTCAAAGAGGCTGGAATAGGGAAGAGTCTGATGTCTCATCTGTACCAAATGCCATGCTTTACTAATTACCCAAAGATTCTTCTGTGGACATGCCTAATCTCTGTTCAGATCAGTGGTTTTCAACTCTAAGCACCATATTAGAATTACCTCTGAAGCTTCTAAACCTCTCACAATCCAGGCCACACCCCAAAACAATTAAATCAAAATCTTGGTTGTAATATCCAGCATGAGTTAAATTCTAAATTTCCCACTTCTTCCAGTATGCAGCTAGATTGTTTTCCTTACTTCAGATATTTGAAAGTGCTCACTGGACTTACAGGGTACACTCACATAAGGCGTTTATTTAAAGATAAAGAATGATGCAAGAAAATGACTAACAGTGCAGGCAGGCATTAAAGGTCAGAGAGACATTCCAGAATTTGACCTATCCTGAAAAATTTATTTCTTCACAGGACCATGCTGCATACCAGTTTATTTACATTTATAACTTTAATTATATTTATTGAAAATCATGACTACTAAACATCATAAGTTTGTTTTCTATATTAGTCAGTTGATTTCAAAGTATAACATTCAGTACACAAACAAGGTATGGCATATCTGATTTAACTGGAAATAAAATCTGTAGACTTTGTGATACAGATCTCATGTTTGACTTATCTAATTGTGTTTAAGTTTAGTTTGTATAATTGTCTTCCTCAGAAATGCCTTTATTACTAGTTGAAAGTTTTAAATACAATCTAATTAATTTATTGCTTTTTAGCTTCATTTTCAAGAGATTGAGCAGAGTTTCTTGATAGTAATTACCCTTAACATCAACAATTTGATAAGTACAAAAAGAACTTCAAGTCCATTTTTTTTCTTTTGTCATCATTGAATGTAATGTCATTGTAATTAGAGAGAACAGTAATCTATTAGCTATAATATCTGCCCTCTTGGGAATCCTAGGTATTATTTCATATTATACATTTTCTCCTTTTAATCACAATATCCTATCATCTTGTGGATCAAATCCTATTATCTCTGAACCAAATGTCTCCTTGTTACATTTTAAAACATTTTCCCAATGTGATTGTCTTCTCAAAAAGCCACTTTATTGAAGTTCTTAAACATATCATCCTATTATCACTGAGTTTATTTTCTTGTCATTATCTTTATATGGTAAACTTATATCAACTACATTATTATAAAGTTTTCATTAAATTAGTTTGCCAGTAGGTTGTTTAATGTATTTTTACATTATGAATGACACTTCAAAAAATCATGATATTAGAGAAAAAGTACCAGCTACTAATATTTTGTAATCAGCCCAGAATGTAATAATAACCTGGTCATCTTCCATACATATTATAATATCTAATAGCAAAAAAGCTTCCAAGTATTTCTTACAGAGAAAGTATGCCTTCTATGAATCAATTTTATAAAGATTTTTAAGAGGTAATAATCCAAAATTTTAACAATTTTAGCAGCTTTGTTTTGGTGCCAATTTGAGTTGAAATGGCAAAAACCATTTTCCACCTATGAATCATCCTTTATACTACTGGCTTTAAAATTCAAATATAAAACAACTCATTACCCTGATAACAAAGTTTTTAAATGTTAATTTTTCTTAACTGATTTCTCTACATATTTTTCATTGAGAAAGAAATCAAATTATTTTACTGTTTTGGTAGTTCAATTTCAGTCATCATTACTAAGATTAGTAATTTTATGTTTATCTCTCAAACCTTGAGAAATAACAACAGTTAGTGTAATTTATGAATGCAAATTGTGATTAGTTAAAAATCTCATCAATGAATAAGGCATAGATCAGATTTTTCAATAATGGAATGATAAGCTCAGAAAATATATAAAACTTAAAGAATACTTTGTCAAAGGTGTTATGGAAAAGCCTAAATCCTAATAATGAGGTTAGGATTGAGAGATTTCCTATTAAGAGATTAAGTAGGCCTGCTGTTGACTTTGTCTCACCTGGCTCTATCAATATTCCACTTGGATTGCTTAACTGGTGTATTACAGTGCTATAGAAAAATATCATAAAATAATAACCTTCAGTTTTCCCTGGAGTATACTGACCTTTTCCTTAGGATTTAAGCTCATTCAATACTTGTTAATGTTTAATTCATAGAGCAAATGAATGAACAGGTAAAGTTTTCAGTTTTGTAAAACATCACTGTGCACTACAAAATGAGAGGGAAACACGACTTGCTTATTGTACCTGATTTTAGTATTAAGCTTAGTTAATTTAAGAGCAGCAACCATGGCTTTTTCCATTTGTGAAGAAGTAAGGGAAATCTCTTGCCAATTATATTAGTCATGACTTTTAATTCCCAGTTCGTAAGTATCTGTGACCATAATCTCAAATTATTTTCTTTTCATAACAAGGTAAAAGACTGAGATATATTTGAGTGTTAACATGTTAGAAAAATATTTTAAATAATGGCAATAGCAGGAAGTATATAATTAACGGGTTGAATTGTGCTCACCAAAAAAGAATTGCTCAGTTTCAGAATATTTTACGAAGACTAGATATAACAGCATGTTCCTGCTATTATGTTCATGAGAAAGAATGATTAGTGAATTTTGGGAAGCAATTTTGACTGTGATAAAAAATAATTATTTTTTCATATTATTATCTGTCAAACATAATAAATACAGAGAATTTAAATAAATAGGTCTTTAAGAACCTGTCATTTCCAAAATTAATTGGCCACAGTTAAGTAGTGTGAGCATAGCAACAGTCAGCCCTACCCATGATGAGGTAGCTACGTGGTGCCCATGGCCACTGGCTACTCTTTAAGAAATGAGGACAGGAACCAAGTAAAATTTAATCAAAGGTTATTCTGGGATGATTTTTTTGTGAGGTATATTATATGTACTGAATAATTAACTGCAGGAAAAAAATCTGTGAAATAGAAAATGACCTTCTTTAACAAATGAGGACATTGAACTTGTCTATGGCTCCTGTAATTTACCATAGCCTAGGAAGCAGAGTTCAAAGTTAAACTAAGTGCTCTTTGTTCCAAAACCACATTGTCCAAAACTTTACCTTAAATTAAAATGTTGAATAATTAATTAAATGCTAAATTGATTGCCCTACTAGTGTAATTACTGAGGATGATTTAGAAGGCAAACTTAATTTACACAAAGACTATTTCGTTTCTCCTTTGTTCATTCTCATGGTTCATCCTAATATTTAATATTAAGCTCTAAAATTGAAAAGAAATATTTTATTCCTTATAGTAAATTTACTAAGACAAGCAATGTTACCAGTTGCAGTTTCTTCTACCTTCTACCTGTTTATAGGTGAAAGATTTTCAGAATGTGGATTAAATAGAGCTCTGCTCATTTTTAGGCATTTAGTTTGACTTCCTATTAAAATCCTTAGAGAAAAGTCACAGACATTACAGGAAAGCAACTCATTCCCAGAGCTAAGCCCTTCCATCCTTTGAAACCAGGACAAATATTCACTGGACCCTGCATTCAAGACTAGTTTCTTCAGAAATTAGAAAGCAAGTGCAAATGAGGCTGAAAGGCCGGTCTTTTTTTAGACAATCAAAGGAAACAAGTTTTGACAATACTATTATTATTTGTTATGATTTAATTTTTTTATTGTACTTTAGATTCTGGGGTACATGTGCAGATCATGTAAGATTGTTGCATAGGTACATTCATGGCAAAGTGGTTTGTTGCCACCATCCCCCCATCACCTATACCTGACATTTCGCCCCACATTATCTCTCCCCCACCCTCCCTCCCACTATTCCTTTCATAGCCCCCACAATGGACCCCAGTGTGTAATGCTCCCCTCTTTGTGTCCAAGTGTTCTCATTGTTCAACAATGAGAACATGCAGTGTTTGATTTTCTGTTCTCGTGTCAGTTTGCTGAGAATGATGGTTTCCAGGTTCATCTGTGTCCCTAAAAAGAACACAAACTCATCGTTTTTTATGGCTGCATAGTATTCCATGACGTATATGTGCCACATTTTCTTTCTCCAGTCTATCATTGATGGGCATTTGAGTTGGTTCCATGTCTTTGCTATGGTAAGCAGTGCCACAATGAATGTACATGTGCATGTGTCATTATAATAGAATGATTTGTAATCCTTTGGATATATACCCAGTAATGGGATTGCTGGGTCAAATGGAATTTCTATTTCTAGATCCTTGAGAAATTGCCACACTGTCTTCCACAATGGTTGATCTAATTTACACTACCATCAACAGTGTAAGTGTTTCTATTTCTCCACATCCTCTCCAGCATCTGTTGTCTCCAGATTTTTTAATGCTCGCCATTCTAACTGGCATCAGATGGTATCTCGATGTGGTTTTGATTTGCATTTCTCTAATGACCAATGAAAATGAGCATTTTTTCATATGTTTTTTGGCTTCATATATGTCTTCTTTTGAAAAGTGTCTGTTTGTATCCTTCTCCCACTTTTGGATGGATTGTTTGTTTGTTTCTTGTAAATCTGTTCCAGTTCTTTGTAGAATCTGGAATATTAGCCCTTTGTCAGATGGGTAGACTGCAAAAATTTTTTCCCATTCTCTTGGTTGCTGGTTTGCGCTAATGATTGTTTATTTTGCTGTGCAGAAGCTCTGAAGGCAATATTATACATCATAACAATTCTTGTCAGATTCTTAGAGTGGTACAAAATTATCACAGTTCCACTCTACAGTTAACTCCATGCCCATCTAGTCTTATCATCATTCACTTCCCAAAATGCCAATCTGTGTTCCCTCTATCTAATCCAGCAACTGACTCCAATCCTACTCTGCACTACTATCCCTCTCTGATTAATCTCTGTCAGCTATTTCTTGACTATCCTTAATGTGCTCTCTGGAAACCCTTTATGTTCTCAACTTCTTGACTGAAAGTTCTTTTCTAAACTTCAGCTTAATTGAAACTTGACTTCCTATCTACACACCCCATAACATCTCCCATGCCAATGTTATTGTACAGCGTCCCTCTACATAAGCATGTTGACCCATTAGCTCTGGTATTCTTCTCTCTTCTTAGTTCCATGAGGATGTGGAACACTAGGTCAAGATTGAGAAATGTGCTTAAGTATGCTAATGAGCAGTCACTGGAATCTTAGTGTTCTGTACATCTTTTATCTTTGCCTTTCTAAATAGTCCTGTACTATTTCATGTTTTGGGCAGGGGGCACAATTTCTTTTTTTGCCAGTCCAGTAAATATAAGACATAGCTATTTCATGTTTTCTATCATTTAAGAAATCAGTCAATACTGGAATTGGTGTAATTTTCTAATTCTCAAGGAAGTAACATTAATTCAACTTGGGTGAATGTTCTCTTATGATCTAATCACTATGACTAGGGTGAGGTAGGCTCTCATTTTGCACATCTAATTTTCCAGAACTATATGAACATATAGAGAGTGAGAAGGCAATCTCCATATGGTGGAGTTAGGCTGACATCTTTATACCATCTCAGTACTTAGAGAACATAGTAGTTATTTAGATTTGGATCTCAAGTTTTCACATGGTCTCACTATTTCTCAGGGGATAATTCTACTTTACTGATAAATAAAGCTGTCTTCTCTTCCACATAGAATCTATTTTTCAACTGTCGCCATGATATGGAAACAACTCTGCAACAAGCAAAAAATTTGGATAGGTTGTAAATTGAGCTTATGAATTGAGCATTGTGCTGATATAAAACCTGATGAAATCTGCACTAAATTAAAGGAAATGCAGTAAAATGCCTCTAATGACTAAAAAAAACCAAGCTGCAAAATAAAATCCTAGTCTATTTAAGATACTGAAACTTCTTCTTTCCCTTTTCAGGGCTTAAATATATATGGGCCTATAATTCCTATTGTTTACTAAATTCTACTTTGGCACTAGATTTGATCTCTTCTAGTCTATATAGGACTCAGGCAATTCCCCTCCACCCTACTCTGCACATCTTCTACTTTTTCTTCTACATGGGACCATCTGATCAGCATAAAATTTCTCCTACCTTAAAAAGCAAGCAAAAAAGAACAAGCCATAAATCTCTTTTTAGCTCCACTTTCCTCTCCAGGTACTGGCCCATAGCAAAAACCTTTTCAAACAGTTGTATATAACAATTATTTTCAATGTTCTCCTCCCATTATCTTCTGATATCCACCATGCTACTAACAATAATCTCAGCCAGGGTGTTGGTGCTCTACATGTTGCTACGACTGATGCAAACTCTTAGCCTTCATCTCACTGGCCTATGAGCACCACTTGGTACGGGCTATCAATTCTGATCCTTCAATTAGCTTCCTTGATCTTTATCCTCACTCTGTAGGTCTTTATCCTAAGCAAATGAAGCTCCTCCTCAGTTTCTTCTGCAGATTCTACTTCATCCTCGAAGCTCATATTGTATTATTACTGGCTCATTTGTCAGCCCTCCCCTGTATCTACAGTCACTGCCTTAGTAATTTCATCCCATTTTATGGCTTTAAATACTTTCTACATAATATATGATATTATTATATAGTATTATTAATACTTCATATATTACATATAATATCTAGTAATTGATATACATATCAAATATATTAATATATAATAAATATAATATATTAATTAATAATATAAAGTATTATTATATATAAAACTCCCAGATTTACATTTCTGTCCAGGTTCTCTCCCTCCTACTAAATCTAATTCAGATATCCAAACTATCTGCACAAAGTTTCCACTTAAATATCTAATGGGCAGCTCAACTATAATTTGTCCAAATCTAATCTCCTAAATTCTACTATGTCCAAACAAATCTGTTGCCTTTTATGTTTTTGCCACTCAGTTAATTCCAATTCTATTGCTATAGAACAACAGCTTCATATATACACCTCATATGTCATATTTAACTAAATCCCGTCTGTTCTGCTTTTGAAATATTCAAATTCTGAAATTGTTCACCATTTCCACTGCTTACTGCCTAATCTGACATCCTCAATATGTGTGTGTATGTGTGTGTGTGTGTGTGTGTGTGTGTGTGTGTGTGTACAGTAGAGAGTACTGTATGTATATATAGAGAGAGACAGAGTCTTGCTCTGTCATCCAGGCTGGAGTGCAGTGGCACAGTCTTGGCTCACTACAACTTCCATCTCCCAGGTTGAAGCAATTCTCCTGCCTCAGCGTCCTGAGTAGCTGAGATTACAGGCACGTACTACCACGCCCAGCTAATGTTTGTATTATTAGTAGAGACAGGGTTTCACCATGTTGGTCAGGCTGGTCTCGAAGTCCTGACCTTGTGATCTGCCCACTTTGGCCTCTCAAAGTGTTGATATTACAGGCATGAGCAACCGAGTCCAGTCTCTACTGTATAACCAAGCAGTCAGAGAGACATTTTAGAAACAAAATTCAGATCATGACACTTTCCTGCCGGAAACTTTCCCATGAGTTTACAGCTCACTCAGAATAAAAGCCATAGTTACTTGCTAAGTGATCTGACAGCCTGTTGCCTCTCTGGCCTCATTTTCTCTTACTTTCTCAGCACGTCTTATTCCTTGCTGCCGTTTTACTTCTTCCCATATCAATTTTTAAGTGATGCATTATATATTTTTCTCTTAATTTTGATTGTTTGTAGTTGTTGCTCATCTAATATATTAATTCCATGAGGTCACCTACTGTTGTAAATTTTCCTTTTGGCTGTATCCCTAGCACTCAGAGTACTTGGCACATATCAAGTCTAAAAGTATATGTTGTGTGATAAAAAATAAACCATAAAATATCTCTCTCTATGAAAAGCCTGAGAACTCTGCTAGTCTCCTTCCCTACATTTAGTCACTACCTGAAACTTCAAGCAAAACTCTATTAGCCTGAAAGTAATGAGTAAGATGAGACCATTGTCCCTTCATCTCACTATGCTATTCCTTCACTCTTTCCATGGCTACCACCATGGAAAGTCTAGGTGAAGAGGATCTGCAGTAATTTTAGAAAGAAATTGGAGGGCAAGTAAAAGTAATTAATTAATTTATTAATTTGTGCAAAAACTATTTATTATATTGAAATACCTTTTGAGTCTCAAAGGAATTGCTTCTAGGCATTTAGACCCTTTACCAAGAAACAGTACCCTTTGAGATCAACATGTAACCCATCTCCCTGGTCCTCAGGTGTTCACTCCCTCCAAAAACCTTTTTATTAAGCAGCCCTCCAAATCATCACAGCTCCCCAAACAATTTATTTCTCAGTGATTCCAATGCTCTGTCACCACTAGCTTCTGAAATTCCTTAAATAAAATGTGAAAATATCTTTAAGTCTGAAGTAGCATTCTCTCAAGGACTCAGTCAGCTATTCTGTAAAGTCATTGTAGTCCTCATCTTACAGTATGTGTGTTTTTACTATAAAAGGAAGATTGGTAGTAGCATGGAGTAGGTGAACTTCTCTTGGTTAGATTTCCTTTACAATATTTTTGCTAGAGTAATTGTTAGGCAACAGGCATGTTCTACTGTTGTACTTATTAAATTAAACATACTTACATCTTAAAAAGAGAAAGAGTTTTTAGAAAGGCTGCAATCCAAATTGTGAAATAATTATTTATTTAATGAAAAGTTTCTTTGTTTTCTTTAGCTATCACAAAATCAGCATGCACATGTGTTGTAATGTCTACCACTATTCTAACAGGATATGTTCTTAAAGAACTAGACAAAATAATGCAAAACTATATTTGGAGGAATTCATATGTAGATAAAGCTAAAATTATTATGATAAAAAAGAAAGAATTGGTTTTACTACCTAATTTAAAATGTATTTCAATAAAATAAGAATCAAAAGAGTGTGGCACTAGTATGAAAAATAACATACTCTGACTTACAATTAATATCCCAAAAAGGAAACTCTCATATATCAGACAATTTAGTGTAATCAATATGGAATTTCAAAAACATGAGAATTAGATATACAATAAATGGTCCTGAAATAATTAATTGCATACTAATATAAAAATAGCTTACAAATTCATGTCTGAGACAATTTTCAGATATGAGAAAATAGAAAAATTATTTTGAAAAATTATCAGAAATGTTGGTTGAAGGATCTGCTAAACATGCTGCAAAACACATGAAAAAAATCACCATTTTATAATGAGCAATATATTTAGAAAACTAAGCAATGTTGTATATGATATAGGATTAACAGAAAATATCCATTTCTAAACATGAAGACTGATTTCTCTTTATATTTAAACAAAAAAGGCTAGAAGGCCTAAGGCTAGAAAGCTACTGCTAGGAATTTTACTCTTAGAAGTTTTTTGTTTTATTTTATTTTTTCACCAGCTCTAAGTTAAAAGGGCAAAGAACGAAACTTGGCAGCTTCAAATGCTCTGTCTCATGTTCCTGAGGTGCCATCTGGCACAGGACTCGACTGCAGACAGCACTTAATGACCATCCTGGCTGACAGCTATTACGGATGCATCACTGCTACTGTTGCACGATCTGTAAGCAATTCTAACTAGAAGGATGACAGTCACAAATCTCAACAGAGTGTTAGGTTGTTTTCAGTTCCAAAAGCCTTTTAAGAATGTGATATTTAGCAAGAGTAAGCAGACTGGTTAACAAAGGTGGAACATGTCCTCATACAAAATGAAATAGTCAATAAAAAGAAAAGCCACAATGCAGACAACAGAGTTTTGTTCTGAGCAGCCCTGCTTCAGGACATCATTGTTGGAAGCTAAGAACAATTCATTTGCTCATAATCCAAATTCAGAAGCCAGCATCACTTTGAACTTCAAACAAAATGAAGACATATGTCATCTCAGACAAGAACATGTCTAATACATATTTCTTATACAAACTAAGACTTAAATATGGGGAAAAATAGAAAATAAACCAAAAGAAAGCTGAAATGAGAATGGGAAATTTATAGCACATATGAGATGTGGGAAACATATAAAGTATGCTTCGTTGTTAATTATTCCTAAAATAACTACTCATAACATTACACTGACAGTTCGGGTGTGTAAGAAGATTTATTGATGACCTGTTTCACCATAAACTCAGAAATCTCATTTGAAGGAAATCATTAAAGTCTCACCACATCAAAAGGAATATTTTATGTTTTGTTGCACTTCACTTCTAGAAAAAAAAAAACTACTTTGTTTCTGGTTTTAAGAAACTAACTGACCTATATATATTAATCAATTTTACTTGTAGAACTTTGTCTTCGGCTAAAAAATTGGCAGGTAACAAAAGGAAATGATGATTGTTAGTTCCTATTTTCTATCTATATATTGTACTACAAAGCTACATTTAAACATTTGTGAGGAGAGCATCAAAATAATACATTGCAATTGTGTATAAAGAACTTATTTAATTTGCATAAAATAAATGACATGCTTTTATATATAAATGATATGATGGATCACCATATATTCTTTCAGGGAGGGTTTTCTATATGCCATGCATGTGCTAGCCAGGCCTGCTAGATTGGGAAACAACATCCTCTCTTGCCTCAAGGAACATGTTGTCAGGAGATATATACTCTAAATATTTTTCAATATCATGGACTAGATAAATTTATTCAAACACCAATCTTCTCTGGTCCTTTTACCAGTGTTGTGACTTTGTTAGAGAGCTGGCTGAGAAAGATACAGCTATGGTTAAAAGATGGGATAAGACAAGAAGAGTTGAATATTCTGTGATCAATAGAAGAAATTATATTTAGGCACATATGATATCCCTACACTCATCTTCAACCATATTAGTGTTGTGGTACTTCCTAAATAGAGTCACATAAAAAGAAGAAAAGACCTTACAGATAGAGGTCTAAAGTTAACTCATCTTGCATGAAGCTGTAGTCCAAATCATCGTGTAATTCAGAAGCAGTGTCAGATGCTAAAAATTCACATGTAGGAAACAGTCTTTGGCCACCTTAGAAAATTACTTTTATTTTCCAGCTTTACTGAGGAATAATTGACAAATTAAAATTGTATGTATGTAAGGTGTACAACATGGTGATTTCATATATACATTGTGAAATAATTACCACAATGAAGCTAACTAACATATCCATCACCTCATATAGTTCACTTTTGTGTATGTGTGTAGTAAGAATGCTCAAGATTTACTCTTAGCAAATTTCAAGTATACAATCCAACATTATTAGCCAAAGTCATAATGCTGTACATAGATGCACAGAATGTGTTCATTTTATAACTGACATGAACAGTGTGGCGATTCCTCAAGGCCTTAGAAATAGAAATTCCATTTGACCCAGCAATCCCATTACTGGGTATATATCCAAAAGACTATAAATCGGTCTACTATAAGGACACATGTACACAAATGTTCATTGCAGCACTGTTTACAATAGCAAAGACCTGGAATCAACCCAAATGCCCATTGATGATAGACTGGATTGGGAAAATGTGGCACATATACACCATGGAATATTATGCAGCAATCAAAAAGGATGAGTTCGTGTCGTTTGTAGGGACATGGATGAATCTGGAGAACATCATCCTCAGCAAACTGACACAAGAACAGAAAATGAAACACCGCATATTCTCACTCATAGGTGGGTGATGAAAAATGAGAACACATGGACACAGAGAGGGGAGTACTAAACACTGGGGTCTATTGGGGGGAAAAGGGGAGGGCCAGTGGGAGGGGGAGGTGGGGAGGAATAGACTGGGGAGAAACGCCAAATGTGGGTGAAGGGGTGAAAGGAAGCAAAGCACACTGCCATGTGTGTACCTACGCAACTGTCTTGCATGCTCTGCTCATGTACCCCAAAACCTATAATCCAATAAAAAATTAAAAAAAAAAAAAAAAAAGAAATGTGTTTTTAGGCAACTACATAATGGTGAAAATATCGTGGAGTTGTACTTAAACCAATCTACATGATATAGCCTACTACATAACTAGGCTATGTGTTATAGCATATTGCTCCTAGGCTACAAACCTGTACGGCGTGTCATTGTGCTGAATGCTGTCGAAAATTGTAATACAATAGTATTTATGTATCTTATATTTATAAATACTTACAAATACTTGCTATTTATGCCTTCTTCAGGAATACTTCCTGAAGGATCTGCCTGAGGCTGTTTCACAGTTAATTTTCTTTCAATATTATGTATGTTAGCCCATTTTCATGCCACTGATAACACATACCAAAGACTGGGCAATTTACAAAAGAAAGAGATTTAATACATTTACAGTTGCACATGGCTGGGGAGGCCTCATAATCATGGTGGAGGAGTAAGTCACATCTTACGTGGATGGCAGCAGGCAGAAAGAGACAGAGAGAGAGAGAGAGAGAGAGAGAGAGAGAGAGAGAGAGAGAGAGAGAGAGCGAGCGCACTGGTGCAGGGAAATTCCCATTATTAAAGCCATCAGATCTCATGAAACTTATTCACTATCATGAGAATAGCATGGGAAAGACCCACCTGCATGATTCAATTTTCTCCCCCAGGACCCTCCTTCCCATCATACATGGGAATTATGGGAACTACAATATGAGATTTGGGTGGGGACATAAAGCAAACCATATCACTATGTGGTAGGAAATTTCAGCTCCATAATCTTGTGGGATCACCATCATATATGTGATCTGTCTGACCAAAACATCATTATGTGGTGCATGATTTTACATATAACTTTTGCATATTAATCTTGCATTTTGAAAATTTGTTGAACATATTTATTAGACCCAGTAGTATTTTTCTGTATTTCTTAGGACTTCCTACATACAATATCATGTTGACTGTAAATTAAGACAATTTTACTTTCTTTTCAAACTGGACACCTTTTTCTTTCTAAGTCATTGTATTTTTTTGAGTGTAAAAGTTTTATTGAAATATAACTAATATACCATCACATGCATCCTATTAAAGCATGAATTTCAGTGCTTTTTTGTATATTCACAGAGCTGTGCCACCACCTCCACTATCAAATTCCAGAACAGTTTTGTCATCCCAAGAAGAAACCCCATGCCTATTAACAGTCACTCCTCACTTTCTCTCCCCTCACCCACTGGAAACCACTAATCTTATTCCCTGTCTTTATTCATTTGCCTCTTCTGGTATTTCATATAAATTTAATCACATAATATGTGTCCATTTCTGTCTGGCTTCTTTCTCTTTCAGTTAGCAAAATATTTTCAAGGTTTTTTCATGCTGTAACATATATCAGAAAACCAATGGCTAAAGAACATTACATATATCTATTTATTCATTTATTAGTTAGTGAGCATTTGAGTTACTTATTGTAAGTAATACTACTATGTATATTTGTGTACACATTTTTGTGTGGACATATATTTTCCATTTTCTTGAGTATTTACCTAGGAGTAGAATTGCTACATTACATGGTAATTTTGTATTTAAATTTTTAAGAAACTGGCAAACTGTTTTAAAAAGCGGCTGCACCATTTTGTATTCTTACTATCAATGTATTAGTATTCCAGCTTCTCCACATTCTTGTTGACACTTGTTAGTGTCCATGTTGTTTTTATTATGGCCAAAATTGTATATGTGAGGTGACATCTCACTCTGGTTCTGATTTGCATTTTTATAGTGACTTATGATATTTAATGTCTTTTCCTGCCCTTACTAGTCATTTCTATAATTTATTTGTATAAATGTCATTTAAATCCTTTTCCCATTAAAAAAATTTGGTTATTGTCTTTTTTATTACTGAAGCATGTCTTAGTTCAGTCTGCCACAACAAAATAGCAAAAACAAGGTGGCTTAAACAACAGAAATTCACTTTTCATAGTTCTAAAGATTGAAAAGCCCAATATCCATGTCCTAGTATGGCCAGGTTTTGGCACATGCTCTCTTCATGGCTTGCAGATAATCACCTTCTTTTTGTGTCCTTACATGCTAAGAAAACTAGCAAGCTCCCTGGCATCTTTTCTTATATGTGATCTAATAACATAATGATAGTCTCACTCTTATGGTCAAAGGCAATGCTCATTAATTCTATATAGGCTTTATCTGCAAATATATTCACATTGCATGTTAAGGCATAAAAATATGAATTTTGGGGGGATGAAAACTGTTCATTGCTAATGAGATATGCGTTCTTAGCACATTCTGAATACAAGTCACATATCAAATATATGGTTTGTAAATATTTTCTCCCATTCTGCATATGGCCATTAGTCTAATGGAATTTACTGAAGCACAAAGGATTTAATTGTCATTAAGTGCAATTCAACTTTTATTGTACCTTATGCTTTTGCCATTATAAAGAAAATAGTGCCCAATTACCAAAATTCAGGAATATTTACTCCTATGTTTTCTTCTAAGAGTTTTATATTTTTTGCTTATATGTATATGTATGATTGAATTTTATATAATATGAGTTACTTTTTGAGTTTACTTTTATATATGACGTGAGATGAGAGTACAATCTTACTTTTTTGCAGGTAGATAACCAATTGTTACAACTCCATTTGTTGAAATGATTATTCTTTCCCATTTGATGAATCTTGACACTCTTGCCAAAAAATGGTTGACAATCAAGGCAAAGCAAAGGTTGATTCCTGGACTCTGAACTCTATTCCATTATATGTATATTCCAATGCCAATAATGTGTGATCTTGTCTATTGTGGATTTGTAGTAACTTTAGAAATATAAATTATAAACCCTTCAAATTTGTTATTCTTTTTCAAGATACTCTGACTATTCTGGATCATGGCATATTCATATGAATTTTAATATCAGTATGTTTATTTCTGTATCAAAGCCAAATGGTATTTTGATAGGAATTGCATTGAATATGTAGATCAAGTTGATAAACATTGCCATCCTGACATTATTAAGTCTTCTGATGTATGAACATGAGATGTCTTTCTATTAATTCAGAAATTCATTAATTTCTTAAAGATGTTTTGCAGTCCATAGTTGAAAGTCTTGCTCTTCTGTTAAATTAATTACTATTTCATTTTTGGTGCTACTGTAAATGAAATTATATTCTTAATTTACTCTCAAATTGTTTCTTGCCAGTATATAGAAATAAAATTAATTTTTGTATATTGATCCTATATCCTGTAACCTGATAAACTCATTTATTACTTCTGATAGGTTTTACAGTAAATTTTAAAAGTAAATTTTCTATATGAAGGATCATGTCTCTATAAATAGAGATTGTTTTGTTTCTTAAAATCCGGATGCTTTTTGTTGATTGTTCTTGCACAACTGTTCTAGCTAGAACCTCCAATACAATGTTGAATAGAATTGGCAAGAAGAGATATCCTTGTCTTTTTTTTTATCTGAAGCAAAAAATTTTAAGTGTCTTACTATTCATTATGGTGGTAGCTACATGCTTTTTATAAATTTCTCATCAATTTAGAGAATTTGCCTTCTCAGTTTATTGAATGTTATTGCGAAAAATACTGAATTTTGTCAAATCCTTTATCCACCTCACTTGAGATTATCATATGAAGTTTCTGTAAAGCTGAAAATATCTTAATTTCTCCTTTTATAAAACATAGTTATGTGTGTGTGTATATATGTATATACATATACATACATAGTTATGTGTATGTATACATATATACACACACACATAAAATTATATATCTATAATTTTTTTAGCAATAGTTTGGTTTTAACATTTTTAGAATGTCATTCCAATGACATCCCGTTTCCATAACTTCTGATCAGAAGTTAATGTTCATCTTATTGAGGACTTTTGTCTCTTATGACTTGTTTCTCTCTTGCTGCTTTCAAGATCTTTTGTTTTTGAATATCATAGTTTGAGTATATGTTTAAATTTGGATTTGCTTAAATTCATAATACTTTTATTTTGTAGATATATTTTAAATGTAGGTTAATAGTTTTCTTCCGTTAGGAAGCTATTGGTCATTGTTTATTCAAATATTATTTCTATAATTTTATTTTTCTACTCTCCTTCTGAGAGTCGTGTTATATATAAGAAAACACACTGATGATGTCCTTGCAGCTCTCTGAGGTTCTCCAGTTTTCTTCATTCATTTTTTTTTCTTTCTCATACTGGATAATTTTGATTAGCCTATACTTAAAGTCACAATTTTTTTTCTGAGATGGAGTTTTGCTCCTGTTACCCAGGCTGGAGTGCAATGGCGTGATCTCGGCTCACCGCAACCACTGCCTCCTGGGTTCAGGCAATTCTCCTGCTTCAGCCTCCCGAGTAGCTGGGATTACTGGTGTGCGCAACCATGCTCAGCTAATTTTTTGTATTTTTAGTAGAGACAGGGTTTCACCATGTTGACCAGGATGGTCTTGATCTCTTGACCTCATGATCCACCCGCCTCGGCCTCCCAAAGTGCTGGGATTACAGGCTTGGGCCACCACGTCCAGCCTCAAGTAAAATTTTTAATTTCAATTATTTAACATTTTTACTTCAAATTTTCAATGTAGTTCTTTGCTTAAAATGATATTTACCCTTTTGTTTATGTAATAAGACACCATTCTCATACAATCCTTTATTTATTATTTATTTTATTTAAGACAGGGTCTTGCTGTGTCACCCAGGTTAGAATGCAGGTTGTGATCACAGTTCACTGAAGCCTCAACTTCCCCAGGCTCAGGCAATCCTCTCACCACAGCCTTCCAAGTAGCTGTAACTACAGGGATGTGCCACTATGCCCAGTTAAATTTTGTGTTTTTTTGTAAAGATGGAGTGTTGCCATGATTTCCCATTCTGGTCTCAAACTCCTAGGCTCAAGTGATCTATCTGTCTCAGCCTCCCAAAATGCTAAGATTACAGATATGAGTCATCATGCCCAGCCAATTTTTTAATTCTTTATACATGTTTTTCTTTAGCTCTTTCAACATATTTACTGTAAAGTTTTTATATGGTAAATCTAATGTCTATACTTCCTCTGATACAGCTTCTGTTAATCTTCTCCCCACCATGCACTACATGGGCATACATTCTGGTTTCTTTGCATGTCTCAAAAATCTTTGAAATTGAACACTTTCTATAACTTAATCTCACAACTCAGTATTAGACCACCCAGCCAGGGTTTGCCATTGTTGCTCTTTGTTGTTGCTTAATTGTTAATAAACATCAAAATATATGAAGTTTGTTTAATTGTTTGATTACACTTCTGGACCAATTCTGTAAAATTTGTCTCTTTTTAACTTTTTAAACATTTTTAATTGTTATGTATATGTAATTTTTGTACTTATTTATGGAGTATATGTGATATTTTGATACAATCATACAATGTGTAATGATTGAATCAGGGTAATTGAGGTATCCATCACCTCAAGAATTGATTATTTCTTTGTGATAGAAACATTGCAATTCCATTCCTACGGTTATTTTGAAACATACCCCAAGTTATTGTTAACTATATATTTTGTGCATGGCTTCTGACATCTCTGCTTGGTTTGCCTGATGGTCATTTAATAATTGAACAGAGTTTTCATACACACCTTGAACAAGTAAGTCTATGAAATCTTTGCTAAGTGGCACTATGTTAATGTTGAGACACACCTCCAGTGCTTACTTAGGCAGTTTAAACTTTACCTTTCCTTCACTTCCTGTTTTCATGGTTCTTGTGATTGCCAAACTGTTGGATTTAGAGGCTATCATGGAGTAGAGAAGAGAAGGTGGGAATGTGTCAAATTAAACCACCACAAAATACACTCTTCTAACCTAGATTCAGCGTTTTTATCACAAATACTATTCAAATTGTTGCAAGACTTTAATTTCCAGAGTTCTAAAAAACACTGACTTTGTTTGTTTTTTTTTTTTTTTTGGACAACATTTTGTTGCTTTTATGGAGGAGTGGATTTTCAGAGATTCTTCCTTCACCCTTCAAGAAGTGGCTCCTTCCCTTATTTCTTAAGGTAATTTAATTACTTATTTAATATCTTTATTTTTTCTATAATAGATGCTTATAGCTATAAAGTTCGTTTTATAGCAGTTATAATGGTTTCCTATAAATTGAGATATGCTGTGATTTTTATTTCAATTACTTCAAAATATTTTACACCTTCTCTTTTTATTTATTCTTTTATCCATATGCTATTAACAAATATATTGCTTAACTTTCAAATATTTGTGGCTTTCCCAGATGTCCTTTTATGTTGTTTCTAATTCTGATATAATCAGAGAACATAGTTTACATAATCTCAAATTTTTAAGCATATTTAGACCTGCTTCATGGTCTAGTGTATGCTCTAAATATGCTTTAAAATTGAGAAATGTTCCGCATGCACTTGACATAAATATGTATGATGATTTTTTAGGTGTAGAGTTCTAGAAATATCAGTCATATCAATTTGTTTGGCACTATTTTTCAAGTATCTTGTATACTTGCTAAATTTGTCTTGTTTTTCTATTAATTATTAAAAATAGGTTATTGAAATCTACAACTATTATAGTTGAATTCTCTATTCTCCCTTTAATTAAGTCAGTTTTTGTTTTATGTATTTTGACCCTCTGTTGCTGAGTATGTTTTTTAAAAATATGCATATTCCCAATTAACTGACCTTTCTATCAGTATAAAATGTTTTTCTCTTTCTCTAGTAATAGCTTTTACTTAATGTCTGTATTTTATTATATTTGCATGTACCCTCAGATCACTTATGTTTACTGTTTGCATAGTATATATGTTTGTCCATCTTTTTGATACGGTTTGAATGTTTATCTCTTTCAAATTTCATGTTAGAATGTGATTCCCAATGTTGGAGGTGGGGCCAGGTGGGAGATGTTTGGATTATGGGGGTGACTTTTTCACAAATAGTTTTCCACGATTAGTGATAAGTGAATTTCCTCTCAGTTACTTGACACAAGGTCTGGCTATTTAGAAGAGTCTGGGGTCTCCCCATGCTCTCTCTCTTTCTCCCACTCTCATCATGTAACATGGTGGCTCCTTTTTGCCTTCCACCATGTTTATAAGGTCTCTGAGGTCTCACCAGAAGCAGATGCCAGACCATGTTTTCTTTAAAGCCTGCAGAGCCATGAGCCAAATCAAACATTTCTTTATAAATTACCCAGTCAGGCATTTATGGCAATACAAGAATGGACTTTTACTTTAAACCTGTTTGTGTCTTTCAACCTGAAATGTGTCTCTTGAGTATGGTAAGAACGTGGATCTCATTTTGGCTTAAGTCCAGCCTCACACTCTCCACCTTTTAATTCATTATATTCGATGTAATTTTTGATATGATTGGTTCTACATTTTCAAAAGTACTATTTGTCTTCAGTATATCTCATATGTATTTGTTCCTCTTTTCCTTCTTTACTACTGTAATTTGTATTAAATAGATATCTTCTAGTGTACCATTTCAATTTTCTTGTGGTTTCTGTATGTGTGCAGATAGAAAACTATATATACATCAATATATTGATATGCAAATATGATATTGACCATATTGATATGCATATACTTATATCAAACCACATTTAAAAAAGGCTACTGGTAAAGGTAATCACATAGGTAAATATAAATGACAGTATAAATATATCTCTTTTCTTAAGTGATTTAAAATAAAATTGCATAAAATGATATTTTTAAACCTGCTTTAAGTCTATATCATAGGTATAAAACTAGAGCAATAGGAGCTATTTTAGATTTTTGTTATTGCTCTTGTTTGTTTTGATATCCCAATTTCTATTTTTTAACAAGGATGCTGGGCATGAGGTTTTTCAAGTCTTCTCTAAATCAACTCAGTGCCCTGTAACATTGACGTACTTGATTTTCATGGCCTGCCTTTTCCTGGTATAACTACTGCTCTGAAGGAGAAATAGTGGGCTAAATCACAGTGGATTAACTCTGTTTTACCTGACATTCATTATCTTTTAAAAATAAATGATTATTTGTATACCTGTGATGAATTTCAAGGATTCTATCATGGTCATTTTTAACAATTTTATTTAGTTTTATCATTTTTGGTGGGAGGAAGATGATTTACTGAGCCCTGCTCCACCAAACTAGAAGTTCTTCCTTAGGAATATGTGATGGATATTAGAATAGGATATTAGATTTATGATATTGAAATAAATATTAGTGTGTAAGTCATCATGTTTACTTCTAAGTAATTTTCCATTCATATTTAGAAAGGATTTTGTAATACCTCAATTTTGCCTCAACTATAATGAGGAACCAAGTGAGGGGCTTTTTGTACATACTTAATTAAAAGCTGCATTCTGGAAATATTTTGTGAGAGTCTTAAGTTAGTATTAGTAGTAATAGAACTATAAGAAACACAGAGAGAAATAACATCTAAGAGATGGAATTGGAGTCACTGACTTGGAGGCTTTTCCTACCCCGAAATTCTACTTTTATGTTTGTTTGCTGTTTGTTTGCTTGCTTGCTTGTTTAACTCCCTACTAATCAACACCGATTGAGAAGTTTTCTAAATTTCTAAGCCACCAATTGAGAAGTTTCAGCTTCATTTTCCTAAGGTAGTAGAAATCCCATTGCCATTCTTCCTCAACTATTGGTATCTCTAGAATACGTATTAGGTCTACTGAGGTTTAATCACTATATTCTTCTCACCCTTTTCACATTGCCTGGCACATAGTGGCCTCTCAAGAAAAGATTGTTAAATCCATAAGTGAGCACATCAGTAATCAATCTTCAACATGAACATGTAATATACTCTTCATTACATAAACATACTTTGAAAGGCTAATGAGGTAGGTACCAGAACAATGATGTACCACAGACAACTATTTTTTTAATTAGTTAATTTGGTTACAGCTTTGACTTTCTTTGTCTCTTTTCTTATATGTTAGAGTGTAACTTATCTTTTTTTTTTTAAAAGTCAATATTAGGAAAGGTTCTCTAATTTACATGACTTTGGAAATGCTGTTGTCAAACTTCTATGAGGAGTTAAAATGTTCTACATGAAGCAAACTTAAAGTGGCAGTTTGACTATTTAGAAATTCTTCCTTAATCTTATATTTTAGTCTGAATATTTGAGATTGCCAAATTAATGCTATTTTATTTCATGATATTTGATGAAGCATTCGTGGTTGCAGGTAAATATGTAATATATCCTTCATTAAATTATTGTTTAAAAAGGCCAAATATTAGTAGTGATAGTTGGAGTCATCTTGTTTCTCCATTCCTCCTGCACCATTTCATTAGTAGATAAGGCTATTTTGTGTTCTCAATATAGTAAAATTACTCTTTCCAAATGTCAGAGATAGGGATTTAAAAATAATTAACATGAAAAACTCAAAATAATAAATCTTTGTTCTGATTCAACTACAAAGATAATTATTTAATAGTTTACATGTAGATTTGTTTACTTTT
This sequence comes from Callithrix jacchus, assembly GCF_049354715.1. NCBI lineage: Eukaryota > Metazoa > Chordata > Mammalia > Primates > Cebidae > Callithrix > Callithrix jacchus. The sequence goes on from NC_133512.1 coordinate 128,580,098, forward strand.
TGTAAGTAATGGTTGATCCCTACACACATCAGCTCACCAGATAGGCTAGGTTTGCTGAATTCATGTGTCATTGCTGATCCATCTGAAATACAAGCCACCATGTAAGCTTACTTATTGATGATGGAAAAGAATCATATACAGGAAAGAATTTTAGAGCATTACATGAGTAGTCTTTGTCTCTCTTCAAAAAAACACAATTCTGTTTCTTTTTTCTCTTGCTTTTGTACGTTTACAATGCTGATGACATTTTAGCTGATTCAGTGAAGTAGTAGCCCCATTGCTACCATCTGACATTTTTCAATGTCTGTGACATAAAATCTGGACACTAAAATCTTAACTGGTGTTACCTTAAAGGGCCAGATTCTTTCACTTACACGCTTATGGCACTGTGGATGCTCACTTTATGGTAAATCCTGCCTGTCCGTTTATGTACAGTTCATTTTATTTTCTTGCGGAGAAGTCTAACTGGAATAGTTTGGCCCAGTTATATTCCAGAAATGAACATAAGCTGCTGTTCCATCTATATGTGCCTCTCCAATGTGGAGAGAGCCATTTGAATTTGGAATGACTTATTTTGCCAGGTTCAATTAAGTGTCAGCATATTAGCGAGAGAGCCCAAATAGATTAAGGTGACCAGCTTTTTACTGCAACGTTCAAGTATAGAACACATTCAACACTATCAATGCCAGCAGACGGATATACATTTCTGCTTTAATTTTTCAGCATCTTTACTACTGAAATGTCTTGGGTAAATGTTTCACGTTTCACACAATGGCTCATTTTCACACCTTCAGCAAACAGAAAAGTATATTTGAAATAATGTAATCAATCTAGGATAATTTCTTGGTGGGAATCTCTTGTCTTTGCCCCAGTCATTTGTTTTCACACAAAATTAAAGTTTCATCATTTCATAATACTAGCATCAATAAGTGTTAATAGACTTTGACTTGTTCTGGTAACGTAGCATCTGACAAATGCTTTTCTGAAGACAATAAAAAAGTGTTTATTCAAGCAGATAATATATATGGCATTTCTTAAACTTGTGCTCGTCTAGAACAGTGTTTCTGAAGCACATTGGTTTGCAGATGTTCATTATAGCATTTAAGAGATTGCTAATGAAAGTTTTGATAGATCAATCTCATTTCAAGTTTTCTAGATCTAGCAACAGACCCTTATTCTTTCTCCTTTCATCTCATTTTTGTGGTTATTTATTTTTCTTGCACCTAGAAAAATAAATAAACCTACTTTATGTCTTAGTAGAAGTATCACACCAATGAAACAATAATTTTGTTAATGATTTATAAACATACACCAAAATAAATCTTTGTAGTTATCATCAAAATGTTCTATTCTAATGGGAATATAAGAGAGAGATAAAAATACTATAAAATCCATGCCCAATAATGTCATGCCCTGATGAAAATACATTCAGAATAGTAAAATAATGGCAATGTGCTTTCTGGAATTGAATTTGTCTTTAATGATGCAGGCTACACGGATTCTTGGCTGTCTAATTTGTAATGCTAAGCCATGAGTGGTGTTGACATTAAAATGTGAAATAGCTCCGTTATCAATGACAACTTACAGCAGCATCAATGATATGTATTTTCAGTTGATTATTAAAATATTTATTTTGCCAGAGGGTAGGATTTTCATTCCTGATGTTTGATATTAGTAATAGCAGTAATCTTACAGTTCTCCCTTTGGGTATAGTAAAATTCTTCCAAGTGAAAGAGAATCAATCATAGATTTCACGTAAACTGGGAACATTTTAACCACTATGGAGAGAAGCACTACTTGACACTGAAATTTCTTATCTCTGTTCCCTATTTCAGCTGACTTGTGTTCGTTTGTTTTCTTTTTACTTTTTTAATCACGTTCATATTAGTATACATTATGGTTATTTTCTTGTTTTAGGAGCAGCTCTTATCCTAGCATCCTAGACAGTGGTTAATTTATTCTCTGAATGCTAAAGAAAAGAATGATGCCCATATTCATTTCCTTTAAAGCGCAATTACTATTTCTACATTGCAGAAGGGGTGATAAACAAGTTGACCACTTACTGTAATTGTTGAACTATCAAAACTCACACAGAGTCTCATAATGCATGTACTAGCTTTGTTAACTGATTCTTCCAGAGCATAGAGCATTCCACTCATCCATTCATTCATGCACTCATCTCTTCAAAATTCATTATACACTTCTAGTGCATGCAATGGTATTTGGATACTTAACGGAGTTGAATAATGATCTTCTAATATATGAGGTTTCCACTTTTTGGTTCATGACAGGAGATCATATAGCAATAAATATCATATATGTACCATGTATAGATGAATACCACTTTTTATTTAACCAAATAGTACAGGTTCTATGGAACAATATTGTAAATAAATAGTCTCTCACAAACAGTCTATAAAATTCTTGCAAATATAATTCCACAATAAGCAACAATGGTATGCAAATTAATGTACAGGATACATATGTCCAATTTAAATTAGACAAAAATTCCAGTTTGAATGGGGGTGTCTGTGCTATAGCTAAAAATAAGAGGTAGAAAAAATTTTAGTGGTTAAGAACATGGTACTGGAACTTCTCTTGCCTGGAATGAAGCTAAGGTCTCTGTTTATTGGCAGTGACCTTGGAAATGACAATACTTCTGGGCTTCCATTTGTTAATATGTATAATGGAGATTATTATAACTAGCTCCCTAGCTTTATGTAAAAATTTGGGAGATCATGCATGTAAATCCCTTAGTATCCTGCCTGGCCTAAAAAGTAAATCCTCAATAATGTTAGCTATTGTTTTTATTACAGGTTCACACATGAGAAAATTTATTGGCTTGGAAACCTCAAAACATTTTTTTAGTTTAATTAATTATTAATACACAAATATAAAACTATAGCATATTAAAAGAATCAGAAACTATAACAATCATGAAAGCAATGACAAATAGATATGTGTCACAAATGGCAAGTAGCCAGTTAAATTAGACCTAAAAAAAATTTTTTTAAAGACATAATGTTGTAGTTACTGATTTCAACACAAGTAACTAACAATGAGGATTTATTTCTTTGCTTTCCATGTATGATAATTATAACTCCATTATAAAATATTCTAAGTAGAATGGTTCAAGATAAATAATTTCAGGAGATATTCTATCTTGAAATGGCAGTTTAATTAAATTTGTTTAGACTTATTAGGAGGTATTACAGTATTTAGGCTCCATGAAAAATTGTGTGATTGAACAGTAGGAAGTGAGAATGTGTTTCCAACAATTGGAAGATGAGCTATATCAATGAAATTACATACATCCTTTAAGTTTCAATTCAAATATTATCCTCTTCCTGATGTTTCCTCTTTTTAACTTCTCTTAAAAATTTTCTGTTCCTTCATCTCCACTATCTTTATTGTACATTCTCCCTTCTTTTTTTAATACATATAGCTTTTTACTATATATCTCTTGCTGGCCTCAAGAGCAGACATCAGTCAAGTCTTATTGGGCTTGTAGCTCCAGTTTTTGATTCTTTGTTTGTATTTTAAATATGAAGTTTGCAATTTTTATTTTTATTTTCTTTTTTATTGGTATGTAATAGTTATGCACATTGGCTATATGTGATATTTTGATACATGCATAAAATGTGTAATGATCAAATCAGGGTAATTGGGATCTACATCACCTGAAATACTTATTATTTCTTATTCTATTATTTCAAGGCCACAATAACCAAAACAGCAATGTACTGGTACAAAATAGACACATTGAACAAGAGAAGAGAATAGAGAACTCAGAAATCAAGCCACACACCTACAACCATCTGATCCTTGACTAAGTTGACAAAAATAAGCAATGGGGGGAGGACACTCTATTCATTAACGGACTTTGAGATAACTGGCTATCTATATGCAGAAGAATGAAACTGAACCCCTACTGATTACCATAAACAGTAATTAACACAAGATGGACTAAAGACTTAAATGTAAGACCTCAAACTATAAAAATCCTTGAAGAAAACTTAGTAAATACCCTTCCAGACACTGACTGGCTTTGGAAAGCAATTTTTGACTAAGACCTCAAAAGCAATTGCAACAAAAACAAAAATTAACAAGTGGGATCTAATAAAACTAAAGAGGTTCTGTATAGCAAACAAAACTATCAATACAGTAAGCAACATCCTACAGAATGGGAGAAAATATTTCCAAATCATTTGAGAAAGGCATAATATCCACCATCTCTGATGAGATTAAACTATTCAACAAGAAAAAAACAAAAACCCCTTAAAAATTGGGCAAAGGACATGAACAGGGATTTCTCAAAAGACAGAGGAGTGACAAACAAACATAAAAATGTTATAAATTTTGAATACAGTGTAGAATTATTAAGTTAAGCTAATTAACATAACCATCATCTCAAATATTTAACATTTTTGTGATGAGAACATTAGAAATATACTTTCTTTGTGATATTGAAATGTAGGGTATTAAATATTAGCTATATTCAGCATGCTGTACAATTTATCTTCAAAAAAAATTATACTTATTTCTTCTGAGACATTGTAGTCTTTGACTATGATAATGGATATTTTTTAATTGAAGATTTGAGGAGAAATTGAGAGGTACTTATATAGCTATAATGATGCTAAAATACAGCTTAGTTTCTTCTTTGTTAAAACATAATTTGAAATCTTAAGAAATTTAAAAGTTTCACAATTAAAAAGAATTCTGAAATATTAACAAATTTTATAAGCTGGGCAAGTTACTATATTCACGGGATTTATTTATACAGTATTACAACATGAAGCTAAATGGTTGTAAATGTGCTATATGAATGTCTATTCAGATGTGGTTATTCTTATAACAGATAAATATGTTTTTGCTACTTGATAGGACAATGGTAAATGTATAAGAAATACGCACATTCAGATTTCTAAAGATATATTTTGTTCACAGCAGATTTAGTAGGCATGCAAATAAAGTTTTAACAGTGCTTCATGGAAAGTTAAAATTAATGCAGAGTACCTGCTCTTACTACTAATATAAGCCAGAAACGTAATCATATACCAAGCCATTGGTAGTTCCCAAACTTGAGTGCCATTAGCTGGAATGCTTCAATAAAAATAAATGTCAAAAATATGAATGTCTCTGTCTTATCCTCAGAGATTATATAACTTAATTGACTTGAGGTGGATATTATTATTTCATTGCTCTATGGGTGTAGGGAGTGGAGCTGAGTTTTGAAATTTTTTAAATTCCCCAAGTGATGTTAATGTGCAAAATAGTTTGGGAACTTCCGCACTAAGCAATTATTCTTGTTTTAAAATGTTTGCCCTCATGTTTAGCAACAACAATTTCCCAGTCATTAACAAACTGCTAATTCTGTAATGAAACAAAACCAAACCTCCATTCCTTTCTGTAAATAGAAATACCAGGCCAATTCCATAAAGCCTTACAGTTAAAGTTAATGTTGCGTAAATGTGCTGAATTAAAGATTCCTAAAAGGGAACTTTAAGGAATTTTTTTGTGATCATATAAATATTTATTTATTATTATGTCCAATTTTTAAATTTTAGCAAATTTCATAGAAAATGAAATCGTATCCAAATTCTATAGAACTGTTTTGATCTGGTAAAGAATGAAAAACTATATAGAGCAGTGTCTTAAGAAAGGCAATCTTTAATTGCACACATATTTACTTTATTTATTCAGTCATTCACCCATCCATTTATTCATGTATTAGTTTGCTTTTTTACTGTAGAATTTTTTTCTTTTTAATTCTTATGGGCACACAGTGGGTATACATAATTATGGAGAACATGAAATATTTTATATAGGCATACAATGTGTAATAATCACCTGAGGGAAACTGGGGATTCATCACCTCAAGCATTCATGATTTCTTTGTGTTGTGAATGTTCTACTTGTACTCCCTGAGTAATTCTAAAATGTAGCAAAATTATTGTTGTAATCACACTGTTGTGCCATCAAATAGTAAATCTTATTCATTGTGTATAAGTGTATTTCTGTACCCATTAACCATCTCTAGTCCCCCTACCTCACTACTCTTCCCAGCCTCTGATAACCACCATTCTACTCTCTGTCTCCATGAGTCTTCATGAGGTCAATTGTTTTAATTTTTATCTCCCACAAATGAGTGAGAACATGCAAAGTTTATCTTTCTGTGCCTGGCTTATTTCGCTTATCATAATCTCCTCCAGTTATATTTGTGTTGTTGCATATGACAGGGACTAATTCATTCTTTATTGCTGAAAAGTATATCATTGTGTGTGTGTGTGTGTGTTTTTTTTTTAGACAGAGTTTCACTCTTTTTTTTTATTTACTTGCTTTTTATTTTATTTATTTATTTTTACCATTTTCAATGCACTTCATTCCTTTCTATAGGTTGGAATATCTATTTAGTATCATTTTCTTCCAACTTGAAAACGTTTCTTTAGCATTTCTTTTTTTTTTTTATTGGATTTTAGGTTTTGGGGTACATGAGCAGAGCATGCAAGACAGTGCGTAGGTACACACATGGCAGTGTGCTTTGCTTTCCTTCTCCCGTTCACCCACATTTGGCATTTCTCCCCAGGCTATCCCTCCCCACCTCTCCCTCCCACTAGCCCTCCCCTTTTCCCCCCATAGACCCCAGTGTTTAGTACTCCCCTTTCTGTGTCCATGTGTTCTCATTTTTCATCACCCGCCTATGAGTAAGAGTATGCAGTGTTTCATTTTCTGTTCTTGTGTCAGTTTGCTGAGGATGACGTTCTCGAGATTCATCCACGTCCCTACAAACGACACAAACTCATCATTTCTGATTGCTGCATAATATTCCATGGTGTATATGTGCCACATTTTTCCAATCCAGTCTATTATCAATGGGCATTTGGGTTGATTCCAGGTCTTTGCTATTGTAAACAGTGCTGCAATGAACATTCGTGTACATGTGTCCTTACAGTAGAACGATTTATAGTCTTTTGGATATATACCCAATGGGATTGCTGGGTCAAATGGAATTTCTATTTCTAAGGCCTTGAGGAATCGCCACACTGTCTTCCACAATGGTTGAACTAATTTACACTCCCACCAACAGTGTAAAAGTGTTCCTTTTTCTCCACATCCTCTCCAGCATCTGTTGTCTCCAGATTTTTTAATGATCGCCATTCTAACTGGTGTGAGATGGTATCTCAGTGTGGTTTTGATTTGCATCTTTCTGATAACCAGTGATGATGAGCATTTTTTCATATGATTGTTGGCCTCATATATGTCTTCTTTTGTAAACTGTCTGTTCATATCCTTTGCCCACTTTTGAATGTGCTCATTTGTTTTTTTCCTGTAAATCTGTTTGAGTTCTTTGTAAATTCTGGATATCAGCCCTTTGTCAGATGGGTAAACTGCAAACATTTTTTCCCATTCTGTTGGTTGCCCATTCACTCTAGTGACTGTTTCTTTTGCCGTGCAGAAGCTGTGGAGTTTCATTAGGTCCCATTTGTCTATTTTGGCTTTTGTTGCCAATGCTTTTGGTGTTTTGTTCATGAAGTCCTTGCCTACTCCTATGTCCTGGATAGTTCTGCCTAGATTTCCTTCTAGGGCTTTTATCGTGCCAGGTCTTATGTTTAAGTCTTTAATCCATCGGGAGTTAATTTTAGTGTAAGGTGTCAGGAAGGGGTCCAGTTTCTGCTTTCTGCACATGGCTAGCCAGTTTTCCCAACACCATTTGTTAAAAATGGAATCCTTTCCCCATTGCTTGTTTTTGTCAGGTTTATCAAAGATTGTATAGTTATAGATACGTTGTGTTGCCTCCGGTGCCTCTGTTTTGTTCCATTGGTCTATATCTCTGTTTTGGTACCAATACCATGCTGTTTTGATTACTGTAGCCTTGTAGTATAGTTTGAAATCTGGTGTGATGCCCCCCGCTGTGTTCTTTTTGCTTAGAATTGACTTGGCTATGCGGGCTCTCTTTTGGTTCCATATGAAGTTCATGGTGGTTTTTTTCCAGTTCTGTGAAGAAGGTCAATGGTAGCTTGATGGGGATAGCGTTGATTCTGTAAATTACTTTGGGCAGTATAGACATTTTCACGATATTAATTCTTCCTAACCATGAACATGGAATGTTTCTCCATCTGTTTGTGTCCTCTCTGATTTCATTGAGCAGTGGTTTGTAGTTCTCCTTGAAGAGGTCCCTTACGTTCCTTGTGAGTTGTATTCCAAGGTATTTTATTCTTTTTGTAGCAATTGTGAATGGCAGTTTGTTCTTGATTTGGCTTTCTTTAAGTCTGTTATTGGTGTAGACGAATGCTTGCGATTTTTGCACATTGATTTTATATCCTGAGACTTTGCTGAAGTTGCTTATCAGTTTCAGGAATTTTTTTTACTGAGCCTGGAACAGACTGGATTGCAGTGGCACAATCTTGACACTGCAAACTACACCTCTAGGTTCAAGAGATTCGTCTGCCTCAGCCTCCTGAGTAGCTGGGCTTACAGATGTGCACCACCAAACCCAGCTATTTTGTGTAATTTTAGTAGAGACAGGGTTTCGCCATGTTGGCCAGGCTGGTCTCAAACACCTGTCTTCAAATGATCTGACCAACCTGGCCTTTCAAAGTGCTGGAATTACAGAGATGAGCCACCGCCACTGCCCCACATATTCTTTATTCTTTTTTTTTTGCTGACGGACACTTAGGTTGCCCTCAAATCTTGGCTATTGTGAATAGTGCTGTGTAGACATGAGAGGGCAGATATCTCTTCAATATAGGCTTTTTTTTTGTGGGGGAGGGTATATACCTAGCAGTAGAATTGCCATATCATGTGGCAGTTAGAGTTTTCATTCTTTTAGGAATCTCTGTACTTTTCTCTAATTTATGTTCCCAACAAAAGAGTAGGAGAGTTCCCTTTTTTTCACATCCTTGTCAGTATTCATTATTATCTGTCTTTTGGATAAAAGCCATGTTAATTGGGGTGAGATGATATCTCATTATGGCTTTGATTTGCATTTATCTGATGATCAATAATGTAGAGCACCTTTTCATATCTCTGTTTGCCATTTGTATGTCTTCTTTTGAGAGGTGTCTATTCAGATCTTTTGCCCAATTTTTAATTGGATTATTCAATGTATTTAATTTATTTCCTATAGAGTTGAATGAGCTCCTAGAGTTGTAGGAGCTCCTTATATATCCTGGTTATTAATTTCTTCTCAAATGGGTAGTTTGCAAATATTTTCTACCACTCTATGAGTTGCCTCTTCATTTGGTAAATTGTTTCCTTTGCTGTGCAGAAGCTTTTTAACTTGATGTGATCTCATTTGTTCATTTTTGCTTTGGTTGTCTCTGCTGCTGGGATATTGCCCAAGAAATTTTTACCCAGACTAATGTCCTAGAGAGTTTCCCCTACATCTTTTCTTAGTGGTTTCATATTTTTCTGTCTCAGATTTAAGTCTTTAATCTCTTTTGATTTGATTTTTGAATATGATGAGAGACAAGAATTTAGTTTCCTTCTTCTGCAGATGGATATTCAGGTTTTCCAGCACCATTAATTGAGAGATTGTCTTTCTCCAAAGTGTGTTCTTGGCACCTTTGTCAAATATGAGTTCATTGTAGATATGTGTATTTATTTATGGGTTTTCTATTCTTTTAAACTGGTCTATGTGTCTGTTTCTATACTGGTATCATGTTGTTTTGGTTACTATAACTCTGTAGTATAATTTGAAGTCAGGTAATGTGATCCCTCTTGTTTTGTTATTTTTGCTCAGAATGGCTTTGGTTCTTTGGGGTCTTTTGTGGTTCCATATAAATTATAGGAATGTTTTTTCTATTTCTGTGAAGAATGTCATTGGTATTTTGGTAGGAATTGCATTGAGTCTATAGATTGCTTTGTGTCATATGAACATTTCAATATTAATTCTTACAATCCATGAACAAAAAAATATGTCTTCATTTTTTGTTTCTTTATTTTCTTGCATCAGTGTGTTATAGTTTTCATTGTAGAGATCTTTCACTTATTTAGTTATGTTTATTTACAGGTGCTGTATTTTACTCATACCTACTGTAAATGGGATTACTTTCTTCATTTCTTTTTTAGATTGTTTGATATTGGTATATAAAAATGCTACTAATTTTTGAAGGTTGATCTTGCAATTGTATTGTATTTGTTTATCAGTTCTTATAGCTTTCTTGGTTGAGTCTTTAGATTTTTCCAACTATAAGATTGTATCATCTGCCAACAAGGATAATTTGACTTTTTCCTTTACAATTAGAATGCAGTTTATTTTCTTTCTCTTGTTTAATTGCTGTAGTTAGAATTTCCAGTACTGTGTTGAATAAAAGTGGTAAAAGTGGGAATCCTCATCTTTTCCTGATCTTAGAGTTTTTCCCCATTCAGTATCATACTGGCTGTGGGTATGTCACATATGACTCGGAACTGCGGTAATGTACAGTTTCTTTGATAACCAACCCCACATGGATTTCTCTCTCTCAGACACATCTGGTCAACAGGATATATTCACCCATTCTTTGTCCTGGTAGACTTTAGGCAAGTAGGATCATTTGAGTGGTAAGGAGAAGTTATAAATTAAGAATAAAAAATAATAACTTCTCCTCAATGTAGAAAGACATACCCCTCTGTGGGGATTGCTCCTGCGAAGGGCCCTTAACAGGACCCTCGCCATCTTGAGTTTGAGCCCATACACGTTTCTCCTTTCCTGGAGGCTGTTGAGCTAAGGGAAAAGAGGAAGTCTGGTTGCACTGATTTTATAAACATCTATCTTTGCCTCTGACATTTGCAACAGAATGGCTGAGCTCAGACCTTGTGGTCTAACAAGACATTGTGTGGTTAGACATTGTGTGCCTCCTAGTTCCTTCTCTGCACAATAACTGTATGACTTTGTTTACCTTTGCTAACTCAGTCATATTGTTTGCATATGATTCTATATGAACAGGCAAGGTTAGAATGACATTTGGAAAGGTCCAACTGTACCTTGTTAACAATCTTACTTGCTTGACTGATTTTAGATAAACATATGTTTAGATTTATGACCCCCTTTTGCAAACTTTATTGTCCCTTTGCTGTACACCCTATGATTAAGAGTCATACTTTCTATACCCCTTTTCTTGTGATTTATGTTCTTGATTTTATTTCAAGATACAATGGAATGTACGTCACTCCTCAAGCACTGAAAGGTATATAACCTGTGGTGTGCACAAATAAACTTGCTGTTTTGGCACTTGCTGCTCCAGCATTGCCTGGCAGTCCTCCAAACCCCACTTTCTATCTATGTTTTCTTCCACGCACACCCTCTTCCAAATTGAGAACATTTAGGTGGGGCTGGGGCTCTCCGCTGGCTGGAGGCCTCTCGGCAGACGTACCGGACCCCCACATCCCCTCCACTATTTTTTAATTTCAGAGCACTTTCTGTTAAAAATATGGTACTTGCATATTCTTTCTCTGTCCCTTTGAGATATATATAGATATAGACATAGATATAGATATAGATATAGATATAGATATAGATATAGATATGATATCTATATCTAAATCTTTTTAAAAGTTAAATAAACCTAATGCCAGCTTTAAAACCCAAGAATATCTTTCTTTAGGACCTGGAAGGTATCCATTTAAAAAAGGAAGATAGAGTCCTATCTCCCGGTAATGGGATAAGAGCCTAGTAACTTGACAGGTCACATAGCACAACATTGCAAAACTGTCTTCTGTCACACATATGAGAAATTTATCTTTTTTAATAAAGCCTATTCGCTTTCACAGATCGTCAGTCTGATTACCAAGTGAGTTTGCGATGCTGTCAAGTCTTTACTTGAAGATTAGTTACTTTCTATCAAATACATATGTAATGAATTCTTTCTACTTGTCTATATAAAAAGGTAAGATTTCTTTCTGTCTTTGCAATCTCTTTTGAGATTTACTATTTTTAGTGGATTGCCTTTGATATGCTTTGTATTCTGGTTTAATGGATATTTTACAATAAAACTATTTCATTTCTCTTTTATCATTTTAGAGAGCTCTTCTGGGTTGAGATTTATTTATTTATTTTGATGTGGAGTCTCTCTCTGTGGCCCAGGCTGGAGTGCAGTGGCGAGATCTTGGCTTACTGCAACCTCCCACTCCTGGGTTTGAGCAATTCTTCTGCCTCAGCCTCCCAAGTAGTTGGGATTACAGGTGCCTGCCATCACGCCCAGCTAATTTTTGTATTTTTGGTAGAGACAAGGTTTTACCATTTTGGCCAGGCTGGTCTTGAACTACTGACCTCTAATGATCCTGCTGCCTCAGCCTCTCAAGGTGTCAGGATTACAGGCATGAGCCACTGCACCTGGCTGATATTTTGTTTGTAACCACCCTTCCTCAACACAACACAGCTGCCTTCACTCTCTGGCTCTATCACCAAAACAACTCACTTTTCCTTTGCCTCTAGAAATATTCAGTAGTCCACCGTCCATTGACCTCAGTTATAAGTTAGGCACCTAAACTTAGAATTTTCTGTGGATTACTACCTCCTTCCCTTCCCCAAAAGTAGGGGTTAGAACTTTGTTTAGGGTAACAAGTTTCTCTAAAGAAATTTATTCATCAGTCACTTTGTTTTACTGTCTCTGATCTCTTTTTACAACTGTCACTTGACTTATGGATCTACCAAGAAATAGGGATGAATTTATTGGAAATGTTCTAATTCTTCACACGAAAGTGAGAAGTTCATAGTCGCTTTGGTGTTCTGAAATGTCTACTGTGGAAAATTTATTCCAAAGTGGAGAAAGAAGCATTCTATTTAAACATTCTGCTCCAATTACAATAAGTGAAATAGTAAAATATATATTATGCTTTGGAAATTAAGGAGAAATTATTTTTTTCTGTGTAACTTTTAAGCCATGTTCTTTTCACGCATAACCATATTCTCATTAACACATTTCCCCCTGAATATACAAAAATGTTGGATTGTCGATTTTTCATACTTATCTGTGTACCTGTGAAGTAAATTAATTATAAAAACATACTCAATTTTACTTCCAACAGCCAAGATGTGTTAATTATAATTTTTTTTTTTTTGAGACGGAGTTTCGCTCTTGTTACCCAGGCTGGAGTGCAATGGTGCAATCTCGGCTCACAGCAACCTCCCCTCCTGGGTTCAGGCAATTCTCCTGCCTCAGCCTCCCAAGTAGCTGGGATTACAGGCGCGCGCCACAACGCCCAGCTAATTTTTTGTATTTTTAGTAGAGACGGGGTTTCACCATTTGACCAGGATGGTCTCGATCTGTTGACCTCGTGATCCACCCGCCTCGGCCTCCCAAAGTGCTGGGATTACAAGCTTGAGCCACCGCGCCCGGCTGTGAATTATAATTTTTAATGTAACAAAAATTTTACCTCAAAATTAATCAGCTATTGACAGTGTTATATCAGATAAAAATTGTTTAAATTACCATTTAAGGAATTGTCCTAATCCAGAATTCATAGTCCAGGGTAGGCAAGTACAGTTTCATCTGAAATACAAACCTCAACTACCCTTAACGTGATTAACAAAAGAAGCTTTGCTATTTTGCATGATTACAATTGGTTTTCATTTGCAAATTAATGGCTTATTAATGAAGGATTGTTAGCAAGGGGTGCTCACTACTGCCATTAATAATACTACAACTATATTGTCTGGAAAAAAAGATTTGTAGAGACACCATTATAACATGCATTAATAGACATAAGACTCTAGCCAGTCTAGTACATGTTCTATACACTGAGGCATTGGTCTCCAGGCTTGATTCCAAACAAACCAGTTCAGAGGAGTCCTGATGCTCCATATATGCAACATGAATACTGCCCTATTTATTTTAGGCAACCTTTAAAAATTTTTTTTCAGAGTACCCCCCCCAAAAAAAAAAAAAAAACAGAAAGTGAGAATTTTTGGAGAGATTGATATAGTCTAACTAGTTTCAGGTTATTAAAAAACATCTTATACTATTAGAGATTAAATAAAAAGAATCTAATATTTTTGCATCACCAAACTCTTAATATTTTAGACCAGTTCAAAACAGCCAGCTGGAGATGGGGCACTAGGGACCATGAGGAGGAGAGTGCCTGAAAAGGTTCACAAAGCAGATGATATTTGAGTTGCATATTGAAAAGTGAGTAGGCATTTCTCAAGAAATGACAGGGAGGTGAAAGGGGAAACATTTCAGCCGGGGACAATTATATAGATTGTCCCAAGATGTGAAAGAGTATGGATCATTTATTCAACTAAAGAATGGCTGAAAGTTTGAGGTGTTAGGCTATAGATACAGGCAAAACAAGATTATGAGGGGATCTATATAATCTAAAGAAGTGTTCTTGAAACTTTTTTTAAACACAAGTCATAGTAAAATGCATTATATTACTCAAGCACATAAAAATTAAAATGTCACAAATATATTACATCTTACTGGGAAATGTGTATCCAGGTCTTTTGTATTCTATTCCTTTTGGTCTATTCCATTTTCTTTCATTTCATAAAACATGTAGTTTTTGAATAAGTAAGTTGATTTTTTAACACATCAATCAGTTACTCCTACAGTTTACAAATTTTTCTCTGGAGACAACCCGGTACAAAGTTGAGAGCTACTGAAAGGTTTTAAGCAACTGTTTGTGATATTTGAAAATATCATTGTACTGGTAATACAGAAAATGGATTAGAGACATAGAATTTAGGTGGAGGAAAAACGGAGGGAATTACTACACTAGTCCAGACAAGAAATTGTAAGTGAATAATCTAGACATTAGCTTTGTGTATTGGGACAGGGAAAATTTGAGAGATAAATCGGTAAAATTAGGAGAAGTTTCCCACTGAATCTAGGTTGTGATTTGGTGGTAAGGAAGGTGGGATGACAGGAAAGATTTGAGACTATGTTACAGACTAATGAATTAAATAACAAGTATGTGTGTGGTCAGGGAGTAGTCCATAAAATACAGAATATAGAGAATTTCAATTCAGTTTTCTTTATTTTTTATTATATTAGAGAAGTTTGCCATATTCTGTTGTTCTCAGTGTGGTCTGGGATTTTCCATGATTCTATAATTTTCTCATGGAGGCTATCTTAGGAACCTTAGCAGTTGCTTGGTTTAATGGATGCCAAATCTGATATTGCCTAGGACAGAATCCCTTTATGAGAAGAATTCAAAGCCATGTTTCACAAACTCCCCAGCAAGTTATTGCAGCAATCCTGTGACTGGAATATTTTCTATCACTGCTCTTTTACACATATAAAAACTGAGTGTCTGGGATTTAGTGATTTCTGAAATTCACTCTATTTGGAGACTTAGCTGGAACTAAAATCTATCATTTATCACTTTCCCCCACTTAGGTGTTTTTCTTAAAAGCTATATGCATTATTATTCACTAATGACCCTGACTTATACTTTTAAATTAATATGATCTGTCTGTTTCCCCTTAAAATCTTCCTGTGCCTTCACGTTTTCAGTTTTCCTTCAAGCCTGTCAGTAAGGTATGTTCTTCTTTATTGCTAATACTCCTCTCCGAGTGTTCTCATGGTTCTCGCCACCTCTTTTTTCTTCTAAGATCAATGTGCTGTTTCATTTGCTTTCTAGGATCAATATTTTTCAGATGCTCCATAGGCCCTTTAAGGATACTTTCCTTGGATTGTTATATTACCCCCATTTCTTTTTTGCTTAGAAACCACTTTTCTACTTTTAGTTGGTGAGGGTGGAAAACAAAATAATCTTTAGCTTTGGATAAAATACATATAAAACTAATCTGACCAGTCTAATTTATGTATTTTAAAAGCTCATTCTTCCCAGGAAATTAAACAGCAATAAAGATACAATTAACAACAATCTAAAATACTAAGGGGAAATACACTAAATACTTAAACAGCAATAAAGATACAATTAACAATCTAAAATATTAAATGCAATCTAAATACTAAAACTGGCTCTGTTGAGGACTACCAAATTTATTTACCAAAGCTTATGTTTGTTAGAAATCCAGGCTGTGTGTGTGAGAGGAAGAAGGAAAAAAGGAGACAAGTGTTACTTCACTCTATTTGCAATTTCTATTTATTAAAATGGTAGACTAAACAAATATTAAATAGAGTAAAGGCATAAGTTGTGAATATTTTTGTGGTGTCAATATAATTCACTGTGGTATCTAGTAAGTTTAATTTATGAACAAAAATAATAAAACATTCTGTCCTGTCAATCTTAATTTTGGAATAATTAGAGGGTAGTGATGATAATCTGGAAGAGAATGGTAAAGTATGAGAAATGAAAGCATGAGAAAAGAAGAGGCTGAGTGCAGTGCCTCGCACCTGTAATCCAAGCACTTTGTGAGGCAGAGGCAAGAGGATTACTTGAGGTCAGAAGTTTGAGACCAGCCCAGCCAACATGGTGAAACATCTTCTCTACTAAAAATACAATTTAGCCAACCCTCGTGGCAAGCCCCTGTAATCCCAGCTACTTCAGAGGCTGAGGAAAGAGAACCTCTTGAACCCCAGAGGCAGAGATTGCAGTGAGTGAGATAACACCATTGCACTCCAGCCTGGGTGAAGGAGTGAGACTCTGTCTCAAAAAAAAAAAAAAAAAAAAAAAGAAAGAGAGAGAATTGAGGAAAAAAAAAAGTGGAACACGTTCAGTTTTGATATTCTAATTTGGGGAAATTAACTGTGCTGAAGACCATTTATAAAACTACTTGAACCTCTCATACAAATATTTATGTCATGATTTTAATTTTTATTTATTTTTAATTATACTTTGGGCTCTGGGGTACATGTGCATATCCTGCATCCTGCAGGATTGTTGCATAGGTACATACATGCCATGGTGGCTTGCTGTCTCCATCTCCCCCATTGCCTACATCAGGTATTTTCCTGGTGTTATCCCTCCCCAACTTCCCTGCCCCACACTGTCCCTTCCCTTCTCTCCCCTCTACCCCTCCACCTGCCCCAATGAGTGTTGTTCCCTTTCCTGTGCCCAAATGTTCTCATTGTTCATCACCCGCCTATGGTGAAAACATGCGGTGTTTGGTTTTCTGTTCTTGTATCAGTTTGCTGACAATGATGGTTTCCAGATTCATTCATGTCTCTGCAAAGGACACTAACTCATTGTTTTTTATAGCTGTGGAGTAGTTCATGGTGTGTATGTGCCACATTTTCTTTGTCCAGTCTATTCACTGATGGGCATTTGAGTTGGTTCCAGGTCTTTGCTATCGTAAACAGTGCTGCAATGAGCAGACGTGTGCATGTGTCTTAGTAATATAATGATTTATAATCCTTTGGGTATATACCTAGTAATGGGATTGCTGGGTCAAATGGAATTTCCATTTCTAGATCCTTGAGGAATCGCCACATTGTATTCCACAATTAGAACTTATTTACACTCCCACCAACAGTGTAAAAGTGTTCCTATTTCTCCACAACCTCTCCAGCATCTGCTGTCTCCAAATTTTTTAATGTTTGCCATTCTGACTGGTGTGAGATGGTATCTCAATGGGTTTTGATTGGCATTTCTCTAATGACCAATGATGATGAGCATTTTTTCATGTTTGTTGGCCACATAAATGTCTTCTTTTGAAAAGTGTCTGTTCATATCCTTCACCCACTTTTGAATGGGTTTGTTTTTTTTCTTGTAAATCTTCTTTAGTTCTTTGTATATTCTGGATATTAGCCCCTTGTCAGATGGGTAGATTGCGAAATGTTTTTCCCATTCTGTTGGTTGCCAGTTCCCTCTAATGATTGTTTCTTTTGATGTGAAGAAGTTCTTAAGTTTAATTAGATCCCATTTGTCTATTTTGGCTTTTGTTGCCACTGCTTTTGGTGTTTTAGTCATGAAGTCCTTGCCTATGCCTATGCTCTGGATGGTTTTGCCTAGGTTTCTCCTAGGGTTTTTATGGTGTTCATTCTTATATTTATATCTTTAATCCATCTGAAGTTAATTTTTCTATAAGGTGTAAGGAAGGGGTTCAGTTTCAGCTTCCTGCATATGGCTAGTCAGTTTTCCCAGAACCATTTGTTAAACAGGGAATCCTTTCCCCATTGCTTGTTTTTAGTGGGTTTGTCAAAGATCAAATGGTTGTAGATGTGTGGCATTGCTTCCAAGGCCTCTGCTCTGTTCCATTGGTCTATATCTCTGTTTTGGTACCAGTATTGTGCCATTTTGATTACTGTAGCCTTGTAGTATAAAGTCAGGTAACATGATGCCTCCAGCTTTGTTCTTTTTGCTTAGGATTGTCTTAACCAAAGACAAAAACCTCATGATTATCTCAATAGATGCAGAGAAGGTCTTTGACAAACTTCAACAGTGCTTTATGCTAAAAACCCTCAATCAACTATGTATGGATGGAACATATCTCAAAGTAATAAAAGCTATTTATGACAAACCCACAGGCAATATCATACTGAATGGGCAAAAACTAGAAGCATTCCCTTTAAAAACTGGCACTAGACAAGTGTGCCCTCTCTCACCACACCTATTCAATATAGCATTGCAAGTCCTAGCCAGAGCAATTAGACAAGGAAAAGAAATAAAGGGCATTGTCCTAATTAGGAAAAGGAGTCAAATTGTCCCTATTTGCAAATGACATGATTGTATATTTAGAAGACCCCATTGTCTCAGCCTGAAACCTCCTTAAGCTGATAAGGAACTTCAGTAAAGTCTCTGGATACAAAATCAATATGCAGAAATCACACACATTTCTATACACCAACAAGAAACAGAGAGCCAAATCATGAGTGAACTCCCATTCACAATTGCTACAAGGAGAATAAAATTCCTAGGAATACAACGAACAAAGTATGTAAAAGACCTCTTCAAGGAGAACTACAAACCACTGATCAAGGAAATAACAGAGGACACAAACAGATGAAAAAACATTCCATGCTCATGGTTAGGAAGAATCAATATTGTGAAAACGGCCATACTCCCCAAAGTAATTTATAAATTCTGTCATGATTTTTTTACCTATAGGCATAACCTCAGAAGACAGGTTCTTTCCTAAGGAATATTAAATTTGTTAGACAGAGTGGAAATAAGCTAACTTAATTCTATCTCCTATTAGTATAGTATATTTGTTAAATTATAAGTTATATTCTATAACCCTACATCCTGATATGTTGCAAAATTTCAAATTTCTTCATATGTGTGCATTGATAAGAACAAAGATTTTGAAAGAAACAGACACTGGTTGAATCTTGGCTCTATTATTTACTGCCAAATTTATTTTAAAATTCGATTAAAATTTATAGAGTTATTGTTGGATTTATGGGCTATTAATGCAAAATAATGAGGATGACACTAGTCATATATTAGATGCCAACAAATGGTGGTATTTATAAGTGAATATTTTCCCAAACTTGTAGTAACTTTCTTTAAGTGTCAATTATGTTAACACTTTAAAAACATTTTGTAGAGAATATATCTATAAAGACCTCATGTTTCACTACCATATTTAACTGTGTAACAGAATAGAAATGTTATTTTTAAGTAGTGCCCAAAGATGTAGCATTTCTTAGAGCTGTCTTAGTGACTGTGAGTTAAGAAACAGATCAGCGTTTGCATGAGTAGACATGCTTCAACCCAGAAAACTTATTATGGCTGTTTATATGTCAGAGTTCCCTCTAAAATTTTCTTAGAATACTGACTTCTACTGCTTTAAAATGTACAAAGCCAAGTGTAGTGGTGCATACCTGTAGTCCCAGCTTACTCAGGTTGATGAGGCAGGAGAATCAATTGAGCCCAGGAGGTCGAGACTAGCCTACAAAACATAGAGAGATCCCATCTCAAAGACAAATGCACAAAAACTCAAATAAATATTAATATATCAATTTCCTAAGACTCTTTTTTGCAAACATGTAACACATACAGAAAAACTTATAGTACAATTAATACCCATATATCCTCACCTAGGTCAATCAATGATTGATAGAGAGAGAGATCTTTTCTTTTTCTGGATCATTACAACTTATTCCTAAATATTTCAGTGTATACTCCTTAGAAAAATGCTATTCTTCTACATAAGCCTGAGCCCAACATAATTATCACACCCAAAAAACATAATATTGATAGAAAATTATAACTTACTATAAAGGCCTTATTGAAAGTTTTTCCAATTGTTCAATTACAAGCATTGAAGTTTTATTGAAAACTTCAGTATCCTATATTGTTATTTAGTTGCCATGTCTCTTTATTATAAACTGAAACCATTTTCTAATCTTTTTTGGCTGTCTTTCATTGCATTTTTAATATCTTTCATTGTATATTTTTAAGATTCTAAGTAGCTTGTTTTATAGAATGAGCCACAGATCTGTCTAATTGCTTCTTTTGATTACATTGGTTTGTTTTCAATGTTGGCAAAAAATGTTGCATGATGTCAATTTCATCTCACTATTGGTTATATTTAATTCAATCACTTCATTAAGGTGATATTCACAACATTTCTACCCTATAAAGACACCTGCCCATTATAATTAACATGTAATTTATGGGAAGGTATTCTGAAACTCTTTGAATATCCTCCCCAAGTATGCTTTAGCCAGTGCTTTTAGTAGTTATCTTAATCCATTTCTTCTATATTTATTAGTTACCTTTTGTAATGCTTTCTTCTTGTACTATGGTTTAATTTACTTTTAAAAATTATTCATGTAGATTAACATATTAATTTTAATTCATTATTATAACTCTGTATCATCATTTATTCATGTCCATGCTAAAATTGTCCCACATTGAGCCAATGAAAAGTTCTTCAACATTCTACCTCTGTTTTTAAATCATGTCCTTACTTTTTCGCATAAGTTGCATAGGAAACTGAAGACATAAAAGTAGAATAATGGCTTACTTTTTATCTTTCTGCTTCCACCTTGGAATACATCACTTGTCCAAGGAGTGGTTTATTTTATCTTAGGATGGATTTTAGAAACTAAAATCTGAACACTGGGTTTCTTTATTGACATTCTGATGTCATGCATGTAGGCCATATCAGCAAATATTACCTAACATATGTAAATATGTACCTATTACCATTTTTAATCTAGCCTTTAGGCTAAATATGAGTCTATACTGATTCTCTAAGTCTAATTCAGTACTACCAGTTTTATTCTGATGTTCGTTCTTGTTTAACTAACTTCCATCTAAGACAGTAAAAAACTAACTCCAACTATGCACCGTTCATTTACATCTTTGTTATCACCAGTACACTTGCATGAGTTCAGAATTGTTAACCCACAGCACAGTGAGAAAAAAATTTGCCAGCTTTGGTAGAATCTATGTATATAGTTTCTTTAGTCTTCAGGGTTACAGTTTCCAATCAAGATATCACTTTACAAAGCTTATTAAGTCAGTTCCCTTTTGATCCCAACCACTTCGGTGTGACTGTAACATACATTTGTAATACAGTTAGATCCATTGTTGAAAGTCTGCATTCCATCAAAGGATCCCTTAACATCCAGGTCACCCTGTTGCAGTTGTTTTTAGTTTGCATTCATCAAAGCTCACTCTTCTGTAATATACAGCTCAATATGGGTTGACAAATGATTAGAGTTCACTACTTCAGTACCATATAAACAAGTTTCTTCAAACTAAAATCTCCCTTTTCTGACAGTCATCGTACTCCTCCAGTTCTTGGCAGCTACCAATCTGTTTTCTATCTCCAAGGTTATGCTTATTCTAGAACATTATGTGAATGGAATCAAATAATATGTATAGCCTTAGGCCTAGCTTTTTTCTCTTAGTAAAATATCCATGTTTCTTTACAAATCAATTCCTCATTCCTTTTCTTTCTTTTTTTTTGGATCATTCAATAGTATTCCATTGTATGAATATATGACAGTTTACCCATTGTCCATCCTGTTGAAGGATGTCTTGCTTCCATTACTTTTTCTGTCTTTTGTTCTGAGACAGAGTTTGACTCTTATTGCCCAGTCTGGAGTGCAATGCCACAATCTTGGCTTACTACAACCTCGGCCTCCTGGGTTCAAGTGATTCTTCTGCCTCAGCCTCCCAGGTAGCTGGGATTACAGGCATGTGCCACCACACCTGGCTAAGTTTGTACTTTTAGTAGAGATGGGGTTTCTCCATATTGATCAGGCTGGTCTGCAACTCCCAACCTCAGGTGATCCACCCACCTTGGCCTCCCAAAGTGCTGGAGTTATAGGCATGAGCCACTGCAACCAGCTTGTTGCTTCCATTTCTTTCTGAAACTGCGAAAGTATTTGCATACACACATTTGTGTGAACATAAGTTTGCAATTCACTTTGATAACTAAGAGTGGGATTCCAGTGTCTTCCAGAGAGGCTTTACTATTTTATATTGTTATCAGCATTGAATGAGAAAGTACCTGTTGTTCCCCTATCAATTTCTATAGATTTATTTTATATCATGGCATATTGCTAATTTTTTTTGTTTGTGTATATGAGTTTATCATGGGGATTTTATGCATATTAACTTATAAACTGCTAATATAGCTCATTTTATTCCTTTTCCAATTATTATGCCTTTTACTGATTTTTCTTTAATTATAGCAGTTAGTATCACACACAAAAAAGAAATCTCAACAGCACTGTCAGTATGTTATCCATTTACTTGACCTTAGTGGGAAAATGGGAATGTCTCTGGTATTTCCACATTAAATAATTATATATATGTATATGTGCATATGAAACTATCCAATAACTCCTATTTCAGCAATCATTGTTATGAAAATTTGGCATTGGATTTTGTTGACATTCCTTTCCATTTAAGCAAGACACATTGCTTCCTTAATGTGGATATGTTTGCTGTTATTTAGTTTAGAAGTTTTCTGAATTAAAAAAAATATTTACAGTCAGAATAGTCTATGAGTTAGGTAGATTTGTTTGGTGTCTTCCTTATCTGATTTAATGATCAACTTTATACTGTTTTCATAGAATCTACTTAAAACTTTTACTTCATTTTCTGTGATTTAGAATGTAACATTGGATCTACTTAGTCTTCGAAGCTTTGGTAGGATTTTCCTGTGAAACAATTTGGGTGAGCTGAGGTTTTATTACTACTGTTATTTCTTGTTTTCTCATTTGTTTGTGTGAGATAATTTTTTGATAGCTCTTCTGTTTTCCTAAGTTATACTTCCCATGTCCTTCTAAGAAACTGTTGCAAGCTTTAATCAACTACCATCAATCAAAGGTCTTTATTCTAACACCACTTGGATTTCAGATTTGCTGATCTCTTTTGGGAGGTCCCAAAGGGCTCATTCGCCATCTCTGATTACCATGGACTGTGTGGCCTTTATTTTCAGTCTTTTATTATTTATTCCTTATTCTTTGTGTGGATGTTTGTTTTAACCAATTTAAAGCTCTCCTTCATTTAAGTACTCATCATTGCTATTACTAGAGAGAGTAGCTTCCTTCCGTAAGTGAAAAAAATGTTTATTAGAGAAAATGGCTGCATAATTCCACAATTCTTGATCTCTCTATAATAACGAACTTTCTTTTCCTGGCCATGCTATCTGTGATTGCATTCTCTACTGGATGCCATAAATCAAGGACTGTTTTAAATTCTTGCTAATGGAAAAGTTACTTTTTGGTCAGGGTCTCAGCTGAAAATTCTTTAGATACATTTCATAGCAGCATGACATTCCCTATGTCCTTTAGAGCTATTAAAAATCAAAACAGAGACTTATTCAATTCTACTAAGCCTATTTTAAAGTATTTGACAAATTTATTAAAAACTATCATGTTTTTTCTTTCAGAGGCTTCCCCATACTTACTTCAAATAAATCTTGTTACTAACTGTGTCTATGCTGTTACATTCACTGAAGTCTTCAACTCAATTCACAGTTTATATTTGTGTGGCCAAGACTCACACTCAATATTCACAACTATCCTATATACGTAGAAAACTAAGCCTAGGCACGTTAGCTCATGCCTGTAATTCCAGCAGTTTGGGAGGCCAAGGCACGCAGATCACAAGGTCAAGAGATGGAGACCATCCTGGCCATCATGGTGAAACCCCGTTTCTACTAAAAAATACAAAAAACTAGCTGGGCATGGTGGCATGCACCTGTAGCCCCAGCTACTTGGGAGACTGAGGCAGGAGAATCCCTTGAACCTGGGAGGCAGAGGTTGGTGAGCCAAGATCCTGCCCCTGCACTCCAGCCTGGCAACAGAGTGAGACTCTGTCTCACAAAAACAAACAAACAAGAACAAAAAAAACAGCATAGTGAACCTCAAAATATAACAAATAAGACTGGTTAATGGATCATTTTGAGAAATAATTTATGTTTATCAACAATTAATTTCATCAATTACATAATTGTGTGATTTTGGAGGGCTTTGTACCGGTTGTTCCTTTCTAGGTTTAGTGCTTCTTTCAGGAGCTCTTGTAAGGCAAGCCTGGTGGTGATGAAATCTCCTAGCAATTGCTTATTTGTAAAGGATTTTATTTCTCCTTCACTTATGAAGCTTAATTTGACTGGATATGAAATTCTAGGTTGAAAATTCTTTTCCTTAAGGATATTGAATGTTGGCCCCCACTGTCTTCTGGCTTGTAGGGTTTCTGCCTAGAGATCTGCTGTGAGACTGATGTACTTCCCTTTGTGGGTAACTGGACTTTTCTCTCTGGCTGTCCTTAGTATTTTTTCCTTCATTTCAACCCTGGTGAATCCGACAATTGTGTGCCATGGGGTTGCTCTTCTTGAGGAATATCTTTGCAGTGTTCTCTGTATTTCCTGGACTTAAATGTTGGCCTGCCTTGCTAGGTTGAGGAAGTTCTCCTGGATAATATCCTGAACAGTGTTTTCCAGCTTGGATTCATTCTCTTCATCACATTCAGGTACACCTATCAAAAGTAGATCAGGTCTTTTCACATAATCCCATATTTCCTCGAGGCTTTATTCATTTCTCTTCACTTTTTTTTTTCTAATCTTGACTTCTCATTTTACTTCATTGAGTTCATGTTCAATCTCTGATATCCTTTCTTCTGCTTGGCCGATTTAGCTATTAAAACTTGTGTATGCTTCACAAAGTTCTCATGCTGTGTTTTTCAGCTCCATCAAGTCATTTGTATTCTTCTCTAAGCTGTTTATTCTCAATGGCATTTCATCTAATCTTTTTTCATAGTTCTTAGTTTCTTTGCATTGGGTTAGAACATGTTCTTTTAGCTCAGAGAAGTTTGTTATTACCCACCTTCTGAAGCCTGCTTCTGTCAATTCATCAGACTCATTCTCCATCTAGTTTTGTTCCCTTGCTGGTGAGGAATTGTGATCCCTTGGAGGAGGAGAGACATTCTGGTTTTTGGTGTTTTCTTCCTTTTTTCACTGGTTTCTTCCCATCTTCATGGATTTATCTACCTGTGGTCTTTGTAGTTGGTGACTTTCAGATGGGGTCTCTGAGTGGACGTCCTTTTTGTTGATGTTGAAGTTATTTCTTTCTGTTTTTTAGTTTTCCTTCTAACAGTCATGCCCCTCTGCTTTAGGACTGCTGAAGGTCCACTCCAGGCCCTGCTTGCCTGGGAATCACCTAAGGTGGCTGCAGAAGAGCAAGGGTTGCTGCCAGTTTCTTCTTTTATCTTCATCCCAGAAGGGTACCTGCAAGATGTAAGCCTTATCTCTCCTTTATGAGGTGTCTCTTTGGATACTGGGTGTTGGGGAGCTGCTTGAGGAGACAGTCTGTCCCTTACATAGGTCAAGTGCTGAGCTGGGAGCTCCATTGTTCCATTCAGAGCTACTGGGCAGATACATTTAAGTCTGCTGCAGCAGAACTCATAACTGCCTTTTCTCCCAGGTTCTCTGTCCTGGGAAGCTGGGGCTTTATTTATAAGTTCCTGACTGCTGCTGACTTTTTTCAGAGATGCCTTGCCCAGCAAGGAGGTAGTCTAGTCACAGTCTGCCAGCAGAGGTGTTGCTAAGCAGAGCCCACGGTAGCTCTGCTCATGGTAGCAGAGGTGTTGCTGAGCTACCATGGGCTCTGCTCAGCTGCTGTGTGAACTTCCTTGAGGTTTTGTTTACAGAGGTACAGTTAGAACTGCCTCAGTAATGGTGGACTGTCTCAGTAAAGGCAGATTGCTTCAGTAATGACAGACTGCCTTGGTAATGGGGGACTGCCTTAGTAATGGTGGACTGTCTTAGAAACGGCAGACTACCTTGGTGCCTCGGTAGTGGTAGACTGCCTCGGTAGTGGTAGACTGCCTCGGTAGTAATGGGTGACACCCTTCCCCCCACTGAGCTGGACTGTCCTAGGTCCAGCTGCACTTGCTGGGAAACTCAGTCCAGAGTGTTTCAGATTGCTGGTCTTTGTGGGGGTGGGACCCACTGGTCCAGATCACCTGGCTCCCTGTTTCAGCCACCTTTTTTTCAATTGAAAGGGTAGCTCTGTCTCCCAGGTGTTCCTGGCACCAGTTGAAATGGCTGCCCAGATTTGTGTGAGTTTTTGTGTGAAGACCTGTGGCACCAGCTGAAACAGCCATAATGGAAACTTGTGGTGCTTTTCAGCTCAGGAATCTCCTGGTCTGTGGGCAGGAAAAACTGGTTGTTAAAAGTGGTGATCACAGGGGGGACGGATCCAAGATGGCCGATCGCTAACATCCCGGGATTGCAGCTCTCAGGGAAGGCGCGGAGAACTAGAGGACGCCACACTTTCAGACAAATTCTGGTCGCTCACGGAGCAGGAGATCCCCCAGTGGAGGAAACACACAGGTGGCCAGTGCGACTCTCGTGGCCGGTGCAGCGGTTCCGCCGGCACCTTGGCGCGGAAGCTCTCGGAGCAAAGGAAACAGGTTCGGAGGACCAGCCCGGGTCCCCAGCAGGACACCAGAGCCAGGCAGCGGCTGAGATGGCACCTCGGCGCGGGAGCGCTCGGCGCAGAGTAAACGGGACCGGTTTCCCTTCTGACCGAGATTTGGAGCCCCGGGAAGGCACAGTCGCCTACTACGGACACAAGAAGGAAGCCCGACAGGAGAATCCTGGGCAGAAAAGCACCGACGCCGCTGCTCTGGCCCTGGGAACTAACAACCTGGACGCCCACTCAAGAGACCTAATCTGAAAGTTGGTAAATTCAAAGAAGACAGGAGGATAAATTTACAATGACGGGAAGAAACCAGCGTAAAAAAGCTGAGAATACTCAAAGTCAGAACGCCTCTCCCTCTAAAGATGATCACAGTTCCACATCAACAATGGAACAAGGCTTGATGGAGAACGAGCGCATCCCAATGACAGAATCACTCTTCAAGGAATGGATAATAAGAAACTTCGGTGAGTTAAAAGACCATGTTGTAGCCCAACGTAAAGAAACTAGGAACTTTGAAAAAAGGTTTGATGAAATCCTATTGAGAATAGACAACTTAGAGCGGAGTATGAGTGAATTAATGGAACTAAAGAATACAATACAGGAACTCTGAGAAGTATGCACAGGTTGAAACACTCGAATTGTTCAAGCAGAAGAAGGGATATCAGAGGTCAAAGTCCAACTTAATGAAATAAAACGTGAAGAAAAGATTAGAGAAAAAAGGATAAAAAGGAATGAGCAAAGTCTCCAAGAAATGTGGGACTATGTGAAAAGACCAAATTTACGTTTGATAGGTGTACCTGAATGCGACGGAGAGAATGAATCCAAGCTGGAAAATACCCTTCAGGATATTATTCAGGAAAATTTTCCTAAACTAGCAAAGCAGGTCAAAATTCAACCCCAGGAAATACAGAGAACACCACAAAGATATTCCTCAAGAAGAGCAACCCCAAGGCACATAATCGTTAGATTCACCAGGGTTGAAACGAAGGAGAAAATACTAAGGGCAGCCAGAGAGAGAGGTCATGTTACCCACAAAGGCAAGCCTATCAGACTTACAGCAGATCTCTCAGCAGAAACTCTACAAGCCAGAAGAGAGTGGGGGCCAATATTCAACATCCTCAAAGAACAGAACCTTCAGCCCAGAATTTCATATCCAGCCAAACTAAGCTTCACAACTGAAGGAAAAATAAAATCTTTTATGAACAAGCAAGAACTCAGAGATTTTATTACCACTAGGCCTGCTTTACAAGAGCTTCTGAAAGAAGCATTACACACAGAAAGAAACAACCAGTATTAGCCTTTCTAAAAATACACCAAAAAGTAAAGAGCACCAACATAAAGAAGAATTTACACCAACGAATGCATAAAACAGCCAGTCAACATCAAATGGCAGCAACCCTAAATTTAAATTGACTAAATCCCCCAATCAAAAGACACAGCCAAAACCCAATGGCATGTTACATCCAGACCTGTTTCACATGCAAGGATACACAAAGACTCAAAACGAAGGGATGGAGAAAGATTTACCAACCAAATGGAGAGCAAAAATAAATAATAAATAAATAAAAAGCAGGAGTTGCAATTCTCGTATCGGAGAAAATAGATTTTAAAGCAACAAAGATATAGTGGTAAAAGGATCAATGCAACAACAAGAGCTAACGATCCTAACACCCAGATACGAGACTTAGATTCAATGAGACAGAAAATTAATAAGGATATCAAGGACTCAAACTCAGATCCGGAACAAGTAAACTTAATAAATATTCATAGAGCTTTCCACTTCAAATACACAAAATATACATTCTTGTCAATACCACATCACACATACCCATAAGTTTAAATGAAACATTGATTGGCCATTATTAATACTCAATCTTTTTCAAAATAAAGCAATATTTCCATTTACTCTCCCTCTTTCTCATCCTCTTTCTTCCTCTCCTTTACTTATTATTTTTTTTTCTTTCCTTCTCTCAAAAAAAAAAAAATAAATCAACTTGTAAACCTCTAGATCCTGGTCGGCAATGTCTCTCTCATTGCTTGATTTCCTTCCTTCCCTTCCCTCACTCCCTCCCTCCCTCCCCTCACTCCCTCCCTCCCTCCCTGCTTCCTCCCTTCTTTCCTTCCTTCCTTCATCCCTTCCTTCCTCCCTACTGTCCTTCTTCCCTCCCTCCCCGCTTCCTCCCTTCCTTCCTTTCTTCCTTCATCCCTTCCTTCCTCCCTACCGTCCTTCTTCCCTCCCTTCCTGCCTTTCTCCCCCCCCCGCAAAAAAAAAAAAAAAAGTGGTGATCACTCATTTTTAGTTATCTATATAAGATAAAGACTTGATATTAGAAGAAATGTCAGAGAAGTGTTTAGAAATGGTTTATACTTAAACAATTGAAGAATTTCCCCTAAAGGTAGTGCTAGTTCACTCACTTCTTTCATGATATGTATTGCGTTTAAAGCATCTATAAGAGATTCTCCTTCCCTGTCTCAAATCTCATACACAAATCAGAGTGCTCTAGCATCACCACCTACCACTTACTATAGTTACCATCTTAGTAGTGAATAGTGGTGACAGACAAAAAGCTCCTTCCAGGCCGTTTCTTTTTTCTTCTCTCTCTCTCCCTGTCTCTCGTTACTGCTCAATAGAGAATTTCATGGTGATGTTCTGTTTGCTGGAGGTGTTAAGGAGCAATGTGCAAACAATGTATATAAGAGAAAATGTTTCACCATGTTGACCAGGATGGTCTCGATCTCTTGACCTCGTGATCCACCCACCTCGGCCTCCCAAAGTGCTGGGATTACAGGCTCCCTGTCTCTACTAAAAATACAAAAAATTAGCTGGGCATGGTGGCGCACGCCTGAAATCCCAGCTACTTGGGAGGCTGAGGCAGGAGAATTGCCTGAATCCAGGAGGCAGAGGTTGCGGTGAGCCAAGATCTCGCTATTGCACTCCAGCCTGGGTAACAAGAGCGAAACTCCGTCTCAAAAAAAAAAAAAGAGAGAGAAAATGTTGTCTCTCTTTGGTCCTTTCTTCCCAGTAAAGTGCTAGATAACAAATAGAAATGATAAAAAAATCGGGACACATTTTAGTCATTTTTATATTCTCATTGAGGAATGGACAAGATGAAGACATTCCTTGAAAGAGTAAGATCATTATATCAAATATGCTCCTTATAGCTTTTAAGGTCCCTCAGCATCAGTTAAATTATTGCTGGAAGTCTGTGGCTTGTTGATAACTGGTTTGTTTTTATTTCTATGAGAAAGTATGGCAAATAGTGAATTCAGACAGAGCGCTTGGACTTTAAGTGCTTCTAGCATCCAGCCTGTTGTCCTGAAATTTTTGTGCACTTTGGAAATGATTTCCTCTTATATATAATCTGTTCTTTCTAAATTAAGAGTCAGAAAACTGCCAACCTTGAGCCAAATCTAGCCTTCTGCCTGCTGTTATAAATAAAGTTTTATTGGAACACAGTAATGACGATCTGTTTAGGTACTTCTGGCTGCTTTCCTGCTACAATGGCAAGGCTGAAAAATTGCAACAGATAACACACATAGCCTGCAAAGCCCAAAATATTTATTTCCTATGCTTCTATAGAAAAAGTTTGCCAACCCTTGCACTAAATAGTTGTACTTTGGTTCACTTGTAAAGTAGCTTCTCTTACTCTGTTTATATTCTCTGTTCTTTTATGATTTAAATACTGCTTATAGAAAAATCATTACCAAATAAGAGACAGAATCAGAAAGGCTTTCTATATTGCTACTCACTGTTACATATGAAAATGAATAACAGATTCAGTTATCTTCCTCTATGACCTCAACTTCAAGAAGTCATTAGGAACAGATTGATGATAGATAGTTAGATATAAATGTGAGCTATATATTTAGATGATTTATCCATATGGATTCCCAATGTGACTTACAGAATTTTTTCAATTAACTTTACAAACAACATCTCATTTCCTAGGTCCAGTCAGATTCTCCTTTAGTAACTCACTCAAGTGCAGCATGTTAGCTCTTATCCCTTTTTATTTGTTTTATCACCAAACCAGCCTCATATTTATTCTATACTATCTTACATAATTTGGCCATTAGCTGCCCATGGTAGATTGATCACATGTGGCAATTTATCCCCCACCAAGGAACCTAAATTAGATATTTTACAGAAATACAATTGTGTAAATCAGGAAAGAAACACAGAACAGGAAAAGAGTGACAGTGAAGGGAAAATATAAAAGTATATTTGAAAGACTGAATGTCAGTGTGTCACTTAGCAGCCAGAAAAAGCTACAATCTGCTAAGTAAATAAAAGGCTAATTTGCCATTAAGAGATCCAAAGTGGAAAACCATTAGGGAAACAACTGGGGAATTCTTAATAAAATCTTTCGTTTATTTGTTTTGATAAATACATTATGTTATGAAACAGATTAACATGAAGAGAAAAGTTGGGTAAACTATTTTTCTAATTCTTTTATAAGCCTAAAATTATTTCAAGGTAAGTTGTTTTAAAGTGACACTTTTATGTCATTAAATAGTTCAGCATCTAGTAGGGAAACTCATGGATAGAAATGTGAACAAAAAAATCAATAGAAATGAATTTTATGCCAAGAAAGCTCTGATGATGGTTCCCCCACGTACCGTGGTAACCCAGGGTAATTACTGATAACCCAACAACACTATGGGAAATAGAAGAACCTAGATATCAGGCAAACCTTCTTGGAAAAGGTCTTTCCACACTTTGTTGCAAAAAATGAGTAAGAGTAATCAAGGGTCTATAGTCTGAATATGTTCCCTAATAATCCGAATGCAACAGTATTGGGAAATGGGGCCTTTGAAGAAGTGTTTAGATTATCGGGGCTTTGACCTCAAGAATGGGTTAATGCTATAGGGTATTAGACAAGTGATTAAGAGAGGAAAGTTTTAAATACTGTTAATTGAGTAAAACTTGAGTAAAATATAATTTAGTATCATTTGGATTTGGGGCTGTTGAAAAAGGAAAATCCAGAATGAACCTGGGTGATTGCTTAGAAAACTAGTTGTCAAAATGTACCAGTGGCCAAGATTTAGAAAAAAGGAGCAAGCAGGTTTGGCTGCAGGGAAAGACTGTAGGGTATCAATTCCATTTTTACCTGTGACTTTCAGCTGGACACAAAATTATTTTAAGAGACTGTTAAAATTCAGCAGAGTCACTCCGCATTAGCTATAAATTTAGAAATCATTTTCTACTTGATACTATGGAATTAAATATATTTGCATAGGAAAAGTTTAAAGTGAAAAGAACAAAAAAATAAAATAAAACTAGGAAAACCAACATTTGAGTAAAGTGAAGGAAGATAACCCTGCAAAGGAAATTAAAACAATCTAACATAGAAAAACAGGAGAAACAAAGAAAAAGTTAGTGGTTTTTCAGGAGGTAAAAGAAAAAGAGTTTCAAGAAAAAAGGAGAACCCAAAACTCCCAAATGTTTTGGGTATCAAATTATAAAACAACTAAACATATTTAGGGTTTGTAACTAGCAACTCAATGATAAACGTAAGAAAGCTATTTTAGAAGTCAGAATAAGGTATATTGAATTGGTTAAAGAAATACAGAAGAGATGACCCTTTTGACTTTTATATGCAAATGATAAAAATATCATTAAAGGGTTCTTTATGATGATATAAATTGCAATCACATGTATATAATGAATACAAAGTCCAAGTAGAAAGGCTGGGGAAAGGAGAAAAAGAGAGAATTCATGGTAGAAAAATCCCCTGAGGATCTTAAATGAAATTGAGTCCTCCAGCCAAGTGCAAATTTTACTGTTGATCAGGAGACAAGACTTCTTTAAAATACAAAAGCCAATAGTGAAGGGATAATCAAATAAATTATAGAACACCTCCCTGAGCTAAAGAAATACTTCAAACAAAAATGACTTAGCTTGTTGGGCACCTTTAATACTAGATATAAATATCTATCCAAAACAGCTTCAGCAATGCGTTTAAATTGAAAAATAAAAACAATTTTAGGCCTTGAAAAAGATCAAAGAGGTAAACTATTTGCTTCTACTATCTGCAATACAGGAAAAGAGAAAGGCTAAAAAACATGTACAGTTGATGAGACAAAACTAACTGTGATCTCATTAATGATTTGGCTCTCTGCTTGTCTATTGTTGGTGTACAGAAATGCTTGTGATTTTTGTATATTGATTTTTATCCTGAGACTCTGTTGCAGACGCTTAGTTTAAGGAGGTTTTGGGCTCAGAAGATGGGGTTTTCTAGATACACAATCATGCCATCTGCAAAGAGAGACACTTTGACTTCCTCTTTTCCTATTTGAATATTCTTTATTTCTTTCTCTTTCCTTAATGCACTGGCCAGAACTTCCAATACTATCTTGAACAGGAACAGTGAGAGAGGGCATCCCTGCTGGTTTTCAAAGGGAACACTTCTAGCTTTTGCTCATTCAGTATGATATTGGCTGTGGGTTTGTCATAAATGGCTCTTATTATTTTGAGATATATTTCATCAACACTTAGTTTACCAAGAGTTTTTAACATGAAGGGATGCTGAATTTTATTAAAGGCCTTCTCTGTGTTCTATATGGCTTTTGTCATTATTTCTGTTTATGTGATAAATTACATTTAATGATATATGTATGTTGAACCAGGCTTATATTCCAGGGATGAAGCCAACTTGATTGTGATGAATATGCTTTTTGATGTGCCACTGGATTTGGTTTGCCAGTATTTTATTCAGGATTTTTGCATAGATATTCATCAGGGATATTGTCATGAAGTTTTCTTTCCTTTCTTTTTTTCTTTAATTCTTCTTTAAAAAAATGGGATAGGTGTGCAGAATGTACAAATTTGTTACATAGGTATACATGTGCCATGTGGTTTGATGGACCTACTGACCCGTAAATTTTCTTATTTTGTTGTATTTCTGCTAGGTTTTAGTATCAGGATGATGTTGACCTCATAAAATGAGCTACGAAAAAGTCCCTCCTTTCAATTGTTTGGAATAGTTTCAGAAGAAATTGTACTAGCTCCTCTTTGTTCCTCTGGGAGACTTCGGCTGTAAATCCATCTGGTCCTGAGCTTTTTTTGGTTGGTAGGCTATTTACTACTGCCTCAATTTCAGAACGTGTTATTGATCTATTCAGGGATTCTACTTCTTACTGGTTTAGTCTAGGGAGGGTGTATATGTCCAGGAATTTATCTATTTCTTCTAGATTTTCTAGTTTATTTACATAGAGATATTTATCACATTCTCTGATGGTTGTTTGTATCTGTGGTCTTGGTGGTGATATCCCCTTTATCATTTTTCATTGTGTCTATTTGATTCTTTTCTTTTCTTCTTTATTAGTCTAGCTAGTGATCTATCAATTTTATTAATTTTTTGGAAAAAAGGATCCTGGATTCATTGATTTTTTTGAAGGATTTTTGGTGTTTCTATCTTCTTCAGTTTCATCTGATCTTGGTTATTTCAGTTTTCTGATAGCCTTGGATTTGTTGGTTCTTGCTTCTCTAGTTCTTTTAGTTGTGATGTTAGAGTGCCAATTTGAGCTCTTTCCAGCTTTCTGATGTGGGCAGTTAGTGCTATAAATTTCCCTCTTAATATTGCTTAAGCTGTGTCCCAGAGATTCTAGTACATTGTATCTTGGTTCTCATTGGTTTCAAATAACTTCTTGATTTCTGCCTTAATTTCATTACTGACCCAGGAGTCATTCACGTTCAGGTTGTTCAATTTCCATGTAGTTGTGTGGTTTTGAGTGAGTTTCTTAATCTTGAGTTCTAATTTGATTGCACTGTGTTCTGAGAGACTGTTTGTTATTATTTCAATTATTTTGAATTTGCTGAGGAGTGTTTTACTTCCAATTATGTGATCAGTTTTAGAATAGTTGTCATGTGGCATTGTAAAGACTATATATTGTGTTGTTTGGGGCTGAAGAATTCTGCAGATAGATATCAGGTCCACCTGATTAAGAGCTACATTCAAGTCCTGAATATCTTTGTTAATTTTCTGTCTTGATAATCTGTCTAATATCTACAATTGGGTTTAAATTCTATCATTATTATTGTATGGGAATCTAAGTCACCCTGTAGCTCTCTAAGAACTCCCATTCACAATTGCTACAAAGAGAATAAAATGCCTAGGAATACAGCTAACAAGGAATGTGAAGAACCTCTTAACAAAGAACTACAAACAACTGCTCAAGATAATAAAAGAGGATACAAACAAATGGAAAATCATTCCATGCTCAGGGATAGGAAGAATCAGTATTGTGAAAATGGCCATACTGCCAAAAGTAATTTATACATTCAATGCTATTCCCATCAAACCAGTGACTCTCTTCACAGAATTAGGAAAAACTATTTTAAATTTTACATGAACCAAAAAAGAGTGCAGATAGCCAAGACAATCCTAAGTAAAAAGAACAAAGTTTGAGGCATCATTCTACCCAACTTCAATCCACACTACAAGCCTACAGTAACCAAAACAGCATGGTACTGGTACTAAAGCAGACACATAGACAAATAAGACAGAAAAGAGATCTCAGAAGTAACAACATACATCTACAACCATCTGATCTTTGACAAACCTGGCAAATACAAGCAATGGGGAAAGGATTCTATTAAATACATTGCACTGGGAAAACTGGTTAGCTGTATGCAGAAAATTGAAACTGGGCCCCTTCCTTACATGTTATACAAAAAAAAAAAAACTCAAGATGGATTAAAGATTTAAATGTAAAGCCCAAAACTATAAACATTCTAGAAGAAAACCTAGGTAATACCATTTATAACATAGGCACAGGAAAAGATTTCATGACCAAAACATCAAAAACAACTGCAACAAAAGCAAAAATTGACAAATGGAACCTAATTAAACTAAGGAGCTTCTGCACAGCAAAAGAAATTATCATCAGAGTAAACAGGCAGCAAATGGAATTGGAGGAAACTTTTGCAATCTATCCATCTGACAAACATCTAATATCCAGAATCTATAGGAAATGTAAACAAATTTACAAGAAAGAAAACAAATAACCCAATCAAAAGTGGGCAAAGGACATGAACAGACACTTCTCAAAAGAACACATTTATGAGGCCAACAAACATACGAAAAAAAGCTCAATATTGCTGATTGTTAGAGAAATGCAAATTAAAACCACAGTGAAATACCATCTCATGCCAGTCTGAATGGCAATTATTAAAAAGTCAAGAAACAACAGATACTGGTGAGGCAGCAGAGAAATAGGAACACTTTTACACTGTTGGTAGGAATTCAAATTAGTTCAATCATTGTGGAAGACAGTGTGGCAATTCCTCAATGACCTAGAACCAGAAATACCATTTGACCCAGAAATCCCATTACTGGGTATATACTTGAAGGAATATAAATCATTCTATTATAAAGATAACCTGCATGCGTGTTTTTTTTTAATTGCTGCACTATTCACACTAGCGATGACAGGGAATCAACCCAAACGCCCATCGATGATAGAATGGATAAAGAAAATGTGGTACATATACACCATTGAATACTATGCAGTCATAAAAAGGAATGAGATTATGTCTTTTGCAGGGACATAGATGAAGTTGGAGGTAATTATCCTCAGCAAAGTAACACAGGAAAAGAAAACTGAACACTACATGTTCACACTCATAAGTGGGAGCTGAACAATGAGAGCACATGGACACAGGGAGGGTAACAATACTCACTGGGGGATGTTGGGGGAGGGGAAGGTGAGAAGAACATTAGGGAAAAGAGCATGCTGGGCTTAATACCTAGGTGACAGGCTGATAGGTGCAACAAACCACCCCATGGCACATGTTTACATATAAAACAAACTTGCATGTCCTGCACAGGTACCACAGATCTTAAATTAAATTAAATTTAATTAAAAAAACCCCTGAGATCTAATAACCCTATTCTTTCATAGACATTTGAAGACTGAAATGGACTTGCATGCTTTTTAGAAAAAGTTGCCTATGTTTTCCAGAAAAACGGCATGCCTTCTGTCATTTCATTCAAGATTGTTCAAATGTCACCTTTTATAGAGTGTTTTCTTAAACATTTTTAATAATGTTTCATTATGTCCTATCTCTTAACCTTGTGTGATTTTCTTGATATCACTTTTCATCACCAAATAATACAGTGTATAGCTTTTCGTCTGCATTTCTTACTGCTGTTTCTACACTGCCTAGAACAGCATCTGGAATCTGAGTGCTTAATAAAATATATACACCAATGGCAGGTAAATTTTATGGTCTTTATTATCTTTTACAATTAGAAGGGGATATTCTCTGCTTTTAAAAAAGAGAGAGAATGTGAGGAACTTATAAACATGAGGAAATGATCCAAGTTTATAATTGTTTTGGAGAGT
This sequence comes from Callithrix jacchus, assembly GCF_049354715.1. Taxonomy (NCBI): domain Eukaryota; kingdom Metazoa; phylum Chordata; class Mammalia; order Primates; family Cebidae; genus Callithrix; species Callithrix jacchus. Next base: position 128,617,174 of record NC_133512.1, read on the forward strand.
TGAAAAGGTAATTAAATACAAGAAGCCAAAGAAATGCTGGAGGTCATTTCTTGGTTCATTTACTCATTCGTTCAGCTACATTTACTGAGTTCTTACTATATTAACATCACCTTTTTCCTGTTGCCCTCCCAAGGACTTTGCTCTTTGAGTTCTTTAAGATTTGTGTCATATCTTTCTGTCTTTCTCAGTCATTACTCTTTTTATTGAGTGTTTCCATAGTCATGTAAACATTCACTAGGAAATAGTATTCTATAAAGCGTTTTTCCTCTAACTCCACATCCCATTTCAATCTTTACTTATTTTTTTCTGCTGCCCATAACAACCAAGTATCTTCAGTTACATTATTACATCATCTACTAGTTTTTAAATGTGGTAGAAGTTTTAAACTTTAAAGAGTATAGTAACTCATGTACTATGAACATGTGCAATACCATAGTTATAATTAACAAATATTAATATTTTGTCATATTGCTTGTGATTTTTGTCTATCAGTGGATGAATGAATAAAGAAAATATGGTATATATACATAAAAAGGATACTACTGAGCCTTAAGAAGGAAGGAAATCCTGTCATTTGTGACAACATGGATTAACCTGGAGGATATTATGTTAAGTAAAATAAGCCTGTCATACAAAAATAGATATACAGACCAAAGGAACAAAATAGAGACCCCCAGAAGTAAAACCACACATCTGCCACCAACAGATCTTCAACAATGTTGAAAACAAACAAGGGGAAAGAATACCCTGTTCAATAAGTGGTGCTGGGAAAACTGGCTAGCCATATATTAAAGAATGAAACTGAGCCCTTACTTCTCACCATATATAAAAATTAGCTCAAGATAGATGAAAGACTTTTAAATGTAAAATATCAAACTATAAAACTCCTGGAGGAAAACCTAGGAAATACTCTTTAGGACATCAACCTTGGCAAAGAATTTATGTAAGTCCTTAAAAGCAAATGGAACAAAAACAAAAATTGACATTTGAGACCTAATTAAACTAAAAAGTTTCGGCACAGCAAAAGAAACCAATAACAGCATAAACAGGGAACCTACAGAATGGGAGAAAATACTTGCAAACTATGCATGTGACAAATGACTAATATCCAGAATATATAATGAACTTAAAAAAATCAAATAAAAAAGTTAAAAGTAGGCAAAGAACATGAACAGAGACCACTCAAAAGAAAACATACAAGCAGTGACCAAACATATATGAAAAATGCTCAACATCACTAATAATCAGAAGAATGCAGATCAGAACCATAAGGAGATATCATCTCACACCATTCAAAATGGCTATTACTAATAAGTTTAGAAAATAACAGATATTGGGGAAGTTGCAGAGAAAAGGCAATGCTTTTCTGTGGGAAGCAGTTTGGAGGTTTCTCAAATAACTAAAAATAGAATTACAATTTGACCCAGCAATTCTATGACTGGCTATATACCCAAAGGAAAATAAATGATTCTACTAGAAGACACCTGCACCGATATGTTCACCACAACACTATTCACAGCGGCAAATACATGGAATCAACTTTGGTGCCCATCAACAGTGCATTTGGATTCAAAAAAATTGGTACATTTACACAATGGAATACTATGCAGCCATAAAGAAGTGTGAATTCATGTCCTTTGTAGCAACATGAATTCAGCTAGAGGCCATTATCCTAAAATAAAAACAGTAAACACTGGGAATTCTGAATGGGAAGAAGGGAGAGGGCGAGGGTTGAAAAACTATCTATAGCATTCTATGTTCACTACTTGTTTAATGGGATTATTAGAAGCCTACACCTCTTATCAGTCAATATACCCATAGAACAAGCTGCATGTGTACCTCCTGAATCTAAAATATGAAATAAGAAGGAAAAATAAATAAAACACACCAGTCACTGAAAGATAAATACTGTATGATCTCACTTATATATGGAATCTAAAAAAGTGAAATTCACAGAAGCAGAATTTAAAATGATAACTCTATTAGAGGTTGGAGTGGTGGGGAGGAAGGGTGGGACTAGAAAATGTTGGTCAAAGGACACAAAATTTCAGGAATAAGTTCCAAAGATCTATCATACAACATTGTGACTATGGTTATATAACAATATATTTTATCCTCAAAAGTTCACAAGATAATAGATATTAAGTGTTATCACCACAAAAATGATAACTATAGGAAGTAATTCATATGTTGATTAGCTAAATTTAGCCATTTCACAATGTGTAAATATAAATGTGTGTGTTTTTGTTTTTCAATATATTGTGTTGTATATAAGTATATAAAATTTGATTTGCCAACTTAAAAAAAATGAAATTTTTACATTCCTATACACCAATAATAGACAGAGAGCCCAATCATGAGTGAATGCCCATTCATAATTGCTACAAAGAAAATAAAAACAAGGGATGTGAAGGGCCTCTTCAAGGAGAACTACAAACAACTGCTCAAGGAAATAAGAGGACACAAATAGATGGAAAAACATTCCATGCTCATGGTTAGGAACAATCAATATCATGGAAATGACCACACTGTCCAAAGTAATTTATAGATTAAATGGTATCTCCATCAATCTACTAATGACTTTCTTCACAGAATTGGAAATAACCACCTTAAATGGCATATGAACCAAAAAAGATCATGAATGGCCAAGACAATCCTAAGCAAAAAACAAGCAAACAAACAAACAAAAAACAAAGCTGAAGGCATCAGGCTACCTGACTTCTTCAAACCATGTTACAAGGCTTATGTAATGAAAACAGCATGGTACTGGTATCAAAACAGAGATATAGACCAATGGAACAGAACAGAGGCCTCAGAAAAAATGCCACACAACTACAACCATCTGATCTTTGACAAACTTGACAAAAACAAGCAATGGGAAAAGGATTCCCTATTTAATAAATGATGTTGGGAAAACTGGCTAGCCATATGCAGGAAGCTTAAACTGGACCCCTTCCTTACACCTTACACAAAAATTAAATCTAGATGGATTAAAGATTTAAACATGAGGCCTAACACCAAAAACCTCTAGAAAAAAAACATAGGCAATACCATTCAGGACATAGGCTTGGTCAAGGAATTCATGACTAAAACACGAAAAGAAATGGCAACAAAAGCCAAAATAGATAAATGGGATCTAATTAAACTTAAGAGCTTCTGCACAGCAAAAGAAACTATCAGTAGAGTGAACTGGCAATCAACAGAATGGGAAAAAAATTTGCAATCTACCCATCTGACGAAGGGCTACTATCCAGAGTCTACAGAGAACTTAAACAAATTTACAAGAAAAATCAAACAACCCCATCAAAAAGTCGGTGAAGGACATGAATAGACTGAATAGACACTTTTCAAATGAAGACATTTATGCAGCCCACAAACATGAGAAAAAGCTCTTCATCACTGGTCATTAGAGAAATGCAAATCAAAATCACACTGAGATACCACCTCACACCAGTTAGAAGGGCAGTCATTAAAAAATCAGGAGACAATAGATACTGGAGAGTATGTGGAGTAAATTAGTTCAACCATTATGGAAGACAGTGTGGCAATTCCTCAAGGATCTAGAAATAGAAATACCATTTGACCCAGCAACTCCTTTACTGTGTATATACCCAAAATATTATAAATCATTCTATTATAAAGACACATGCAAACATACGTTCATTGTGCTACTGTTCACAATAGCAAAGAACCAACCCAAATGCCCATTAATGATAGACTGGACAAAGAAAATGTGGAACATATACACCATGGAATACTATGCAACCATAAAAATGGATGAGTTCATGTCCTTTGCAGGGACATGGATAAAGTTGGAAACCATTATTCTCAGGAAACTGACACAAGATCAGAAAGCCAAACACCACATGTGATGTTTGAACACTTATAAGTGGGTGTTGAAAATGAGAACACACGGACACAGGGAGGTGAACATCACACACTGGGGGGTGGGGGTTGGGGGTCTTGGGGAGGAATAGCAGGGGTAGGGTATTGGGAAGGAATAGCATTAGGAGAAATATCTAATATAGATGACTGGGAAATGAATGCAGCAAACCACCACCATGACACATGTATACCTATGTAACAAACCTGCATGATCTACACATGCACCCCAGAACTTAAATTATAATAAATAAATTAATTTAAAAAAGCATTTCTCAATAAATAAAGTTGTAGGTGACATATCCATGCTAACCTGCATTAAATTTAAATTTAGAACTAAAGATAAATAAAAGTAAATGCTAATAAATCATTACAAATTACTACATACTATAAAATTCCTAAATTAATAGGAGAAATGTAGAATGAAAGTCTAGAACATACATATAAATTATAAAAAAAGTTAAAAAACAAAAACCATTCTACATAGAAAGATAATTTTATGAGCAAAGATATCTATACATTAATAAATGCAAACAGATTAAGCTTCATTTTTTATGCTATAATGTTAGTTAACAATCAAGCTTATTTCTGAAATAATGCTTAATTTGAAGGGAAAATAAAAATGGAAAGAATATAGAAAGCAATGAACTATCAACATAGGAGTGCAGATATCTCTTTGATATGCTACATTTCCTGCTTACATATTCACCCAGAAGTGGAATTTCTGGATCATATGGTAGTTCTACTTTTAGTTTTTTGAGAAACCTCCTAACTGTTTTTCCATGCTGGCTGTACTAATTTACATTCCCACCAACATTGTACCAGGGTTTTCTCCACACTCTCCTCAGCATTTGTTATTGCCTGTCTCTTGGATAAAAGCCATTTTAACCAGGGTAGGATAATATCTCAGGGTAATTTTGATTTGCATATCACTTATGATTAATGATGTTGAACATTTTTTCATATGCCTATTGAGCACTTCATATTGCTTCTGTATGATACCAATTGTCCAATTTTACTTCGGGTGCTTGTGCTTTTGAGGTCTTACACAAGACATATCTGCCCAAAACAACATCCTGAAGCACTTCTCAATGTTTTCTTTTAGGAGTTTTATTGTTTCAGGTCTTACATTTAAGTATTTAATCCATTTTATTTTATATTTATATTTGGTGAATGGCAGGGGTCTAGTTTCATTCTTCTGCATATGGATATCCAGTTTTCCCAGAACAATTTATTGAAGGCTATCCTTTCCTCAGTGTATTTGTTGAAAATGTGTTGATTGTAAATGTGCAGATTTATTTCTGGGTTTATACTATATTCCATTTGTCTACATGTCTGTCTTTAGCCATAATTATGCTATTTTGGGTTTGTAGTATAATTTGAAGTCAGGTAATGTGATGCCTCCAATTTTATACTTTTTGCTCAATGTTACTTTGCTATTTTGAGTCTTCTGTGATTCCATACAGATTTTAAGTTTTTTTTTTCCTATTTCTGTGAGGAATGTTGTTGGTATTTTTATATAAATTGTATTGAATCATAAATCAGTTTGGGTGGTGACATTTTAACAATATTAACTCTTCTATTTATGAACATGGGATATCTTTCCATATTTTTTATGTCTTCTTCAATTTCTTTCATCAATTTTTTATAGTTTTCATTGAAGAGATCTTTCACTTCTTTTGTTACATTTATTCCTTGCTATTTTATCTTATTTTTTGTAAATGCATTGCCTTCTTGATTTCTTTTCTGGCTTGTTCACTGTTTGCATACAGAAATGTTTCTAAGTTCTGTGTATTGATTTTGTATCCTGCAGCTGTACTTAATTATCAGTCCCAGTATTTCATTAATCTTAGGTTTTTCTAAGTATAAGATCATATTTTCTGAAAACAAGGATATTTTGACTTCTTTCTTTCCCATTATAGATGTCTTTTATTTCTTTTTCATGCATAATTGTTCTGGCTGGTGTTTTCAGTACTACATTGAATAAAAGTGGTAAAAGTGGACATCCTTGTCTTGTCCCAGATTTAAGAGGAAAGACTCAGTTTTTCTCCATTCAGTATGATGCTAGCTGTGAGAAATGCCCATTAAGGGATGCACAGATATAGAAAATGTGGTATAGATACATGATGGAATCTTATTCCATCATAAGAATGAAATCCTGTCATTTGCAGTAACACAGATTGAACCAGCGGACATTAGGTTAAGTGAAATAAACCAGGCATAGAAAGAAAAATGTCTCATGTTCTCACTAATAATTGGGAGCCTCAAAAAACTGATCTCATGAATGTATTAAATAAAGTCATGGTTACCAGAGAGTGGGAAGGGAAGTGGGAAGAAGGAGATTAAGAGGTGTTAATGGGCACAAAAATACAGTCAGATAGAAGAAAAATGATGTAGTGTTCGGTAACACAGTAGGATGACTATAATTAAAAATAATTTATTGCATTTCAAAATTGCTAGATAAGTAGATTTTGAATGTTTACCAATCAAAAAGCTAATAAATGTTTGAGGTGATAGGTACTCCCACTTGATCATTACACATTGCATGCTTTTATCAAAATATCCATGTACTCTATAAACATATATAAGTAGTATGTATCCATAAAAATTAAAGTAAGAAAGTGATGATACTAAAACAAATGTGTATTAGAACTTACGAGGTCTAGCTAAAATATGCCCCTGAAGGCAAATACAATTTAGATAAGAGTCTCAATTTTCCCTATTGAAAATAAGAGTCTTTCTCCTTTTTCCCCTTCCTTTGACTTAAAGCATTCACTTTAGAAAAGGTGTGAATTCTTTCTTTGCCCCTTGAAATGATGTAAATATTTCAAACTGCTAAATAAACAATTAGACAAATAAAAATTACCAGCTTTACAACCCATGCATGGATTTCGCAAAAACCGGAGAGCCATCTCTTTGACATGTAATCATCAAAAAGACACTATTCCATTTTGTGGAGAGGACAACAGCCAAACTTAGTTGCAGACACCTTCGTGAAAAACTACTTTTAGTCATAAAAAATATGAGCTTTTCATTTTTTTTTTGTATAAAACCAATTAAGCACCAAAGATAGCCACCCAAAATACCTGGTGAAAATTGGATAAACTGTGCATGGCCGATAGTACTAACCAGTTCTCATATTTTAAGATTAGTTGTTTTCTTGAGAACATGTCTATAATGGGTTCTATCTGCTTAGCTATATAAAAGGGTAAGATTTTATTATATCTGCATTCTTCTTAGATTGCCTGTGATGCACGTCACATTCTAGTTTAATGCTAATCAATAATAAAATTATTTTATTTCTCTTATACCTTTGTGGAAAGGTTTTCTGAGTTGGGAAGAGATTTTGCTTTTAATTGTATTTCTTCTACACCAGTGGAAGTTCCAATGCTTAAGTACTGACATTACAGAAACTAAAAGAAAAAAAGACAAATAATTAGAGCTATTTGACAATGTTTTTACCATGTTAATAAATCAGAAGGCATAACTATACAATTATATCCCTTGTTATTATTTTTAATAAGAATTATTAATGTTCACTTGGAATTAATTTTTTATCTGGTTCTTTCTTTGTTCTGCTCTCTTGGTCTCAATCTTCCCTTTTCTTTAATTCATTTTTTATTTCATTTCAAGCATCTTCTAAGTTATTCTTAGGAGACTATCAGATGGTAATATTTCTAATTCCATGTACATCTGAAAATAATTTTATTTTATATCACACTGAGTAATTTTGACTCTGAATAGGATTTATAAACCAAAAATAAAATTCTAAGCCTCCCAATCAACTGAACCAATCACCTCCTTGGCCAAGGGGATCCCAAAGAAACCTGAAAAACTAGTTCAGGTGATGATGGGACAAGAGGTTGGACATGCCCTTATCATACCTCCACTTTTGTAGTCTAAGCACAACTGACCAGCAATAACATTAAAATAGAGTTCACAAGAGGGACAAAACTGATTCTTTGCAGCAATAAGATAACAAATTCCAACCTGACTCTGGAATAGCACCACAAGGCAGACAGTGAATCCTGACAGAAATCAAAGTATTTTACTCCAAAATATATTTCTTTGACATATTTTGAAATGAGTCTACAAAACTGTCTTTTTGTGGGGGAATTTTGCATTCTGTAGAGAATCCCCTTCCCTTTGCAGGTCTTCTCTGGATCTTCTTAAGGTCTGAAGAGAGAGATTTACCAACTGCTTTCTCTGAATGCCTTCTCAGGTTAGAGAATATCTGATATTTAACATTGAGCCTATGTGAAACATTCCCAGAAACTGAAATTTTGTGAGTAAAATCTTATAGCAATTCATTGTGTCCAGAGTCAACAAATACCAATTATAAAACAAAATTATAACATGATTAGAAGGTATAACTACTAGAAAGATACATGAGGTTCTTTAAGTTGTTTTGCTGCAGAAATTACCATCTTATAAATTTTTACAGTGTTATTCTATCATCATGATTATATAAAAATGCAATTTATAAGGCTTTTTCCAGTAACCTAAATCCTGTCATAAATTTGCAATCAATATTGTACTTAACAGAAACCAGGATGAAAATTATACACACACATACATAAACACACACTCACACAAAGGATGGAAATTATATACATACATACATAAACACACACAAACTATTTTATTTTAGTGAATAGGGTCATGCAATTATGCGGACTGGCAAGTTTGAAATATATATGGCAGGATGAAAATTCAGGTAAAAAGTTGATGCTGTCGTCCTGAATCATGAATCTGTAGGTCTGGTGAGCAGATTGGAAATTTGGGCAGTATTTCTACATTGCAGTCTTGCAGCAGCATTCTGTCTTTTCTGGGAAACCTCAATTTTTACTATGAAAGTCTTCAAATAATTGGAGGAATGCTATTACCATTATGAAGGCAATCTTTGAAACTTAAACTTAACTGACTGTAAATGTAAATCATATCTACAAAATACCTTTACGGTAAAATCTAGACTAGTGTTTGATCAAAACCTGGGCACCACAGCCTAGCCAAATTGACACATAACCATCGCACATATCTAAAATGTAAATCTGCTTCAAAATTGATTGGAACTTAAAATATAAGTTGGCCTATTGGCAATCTTGAATGAGTTGTCATTGCTAGTGCATATACAAATAAAATCTCTATTATCTTTTTTTAGAATAATATCCATGCACTGGAGGAATTCTAGAGAAAAAGAAGTTTTAGGTACCAAATTTTTATGAATATTGATAGGGAGATGCAATCATCAGATCATTTAATATTCCCAAAGCAACAGTACAAAGTAGAACACATCCACTGACTTGCAAAGCCAATTTAAAAACTAGCAACAATGGTTTTGTTACTTTTTATAGATTACATTGAAATGTTATATTAAAAACTAACCCTTGTAATGGCATGAAAATTATTTTGGGGAATCACAGATGTTAACAGCTCAAAATTTAAACAGAATTCAAAGGATAACCAATTGCAAATATCTCCCTTTGTAGGTATTTAAAATAATAATACACATTAAAATTATGCATAGTCTAAAAGATATCTTTCAAAATTAATAATATAAAACTTGTAAAAACAAAAGAAAGCATTGCTATACTTTAATTCCTAGCATTTTAAAAATTTGATACAATATACAAAATACTGTTGCATCTTACAGTCTTAAATGAATATATCATGATAAATATGACACACTTAAAATACGATGACATTTTCTTCATTGAAATAAAAAACTGCGTCTACTTTATATGGGTAGTATCTTCTCTGCCAAGCTAATGTTAAGAAGTCTGATCCATGATGCCTGTTAGAACAGTGTATCATGCTAAGAAAACAGCCAAGTTATTTTCAGTACATTTTGAACAGTGAATTTGTGTTCTAAATAATTCGGTTAATTAAGCTACTTGAACTACTAAGAAGTTGCTGTCAATAATTCTTGTGCTTAACTAGGCGAAACAGAAAAGAAAGAATTTGGGGGGAATAGGATGGTATGAAGTGGTTAGTAGAGTCAAACTGAGAGTTTCCTTCATTTCTAAAAGTTTTTAAAGAAAACCTTTTTAACATTATATATTTTAAAACTTAGAAAAAAATATGTTTATGTTAAATTTTAGGAGAATGCAATGCATCCATCAAAAATGGCAAAAAATTAGTCAAGGAAGCTTCCAATGCAATATAGAAATTGTAATTTTTAAGAAAATCGATATTGCTTTTTTGTCTTTGCATATTTCTGCTAATTTTTGTTTTATTTAATTTTATATTTTAAATTTTATTGTAGTAAAAATACTGATCTACCCTCTTAACAACTTTTTAAGTATACATTACATTATTGTTGACTACGGGTACCAAGTTGTACAGAAGATCTCTAGAGCTTATTTATCTTGCTTGACTGAAAATTTATGCCCATGGAATAATAGTTTCCTGATTGTCTTATTTTGCATTGTTTACTTTTTGTATGTGGCTAGTCACTGCCTTGGTCCAAAATGGCAACATATGTGTTGTCCTATATGTTATTTTCATTCAAGGACTCAGAAGGTGTTTAATCTTTCTGTCTTACCAGATGAAAATATTTGGGTACATGTTACACTACAATGAAAAATGAAACCAGACATTAAAGATAAAAGAAAGGAGACTCCATAGAAATACATGTAAGTTATTAGTGTGAAATGTTTATGGTGGATAATTATAATTATAACTAAAATATGAGTAAGAGTAAAGTTATAAGTTTATTAATCAGAAGAGCCATACTATAATGGGAAATTCTGTAATAAGCCAGAACAAAACATATTTCTAGAAAGACAAATTATCATTTAAATTTAACACATCACTTGAAAAAAATACGAGGGAAACATTAAAATGTATTACTTACCTTAATAAACTTGAATGCTTTGAATTTCTAAACCAAAAGATAATATATTCCACATGAAAAAATAAATACTGTCTATGTATTTGCTATTTACAAGAACAAAGTATTCAATATTAAAGAATATATAAAATATACAAGGATAAATGCGATAAAAATAAAAAGTAATATTAATAGCTGATACTGAATATTCAAAGTTAAAACAAGTTCTTCCTATATAGAAACATATAGATACAGAGGATACAGGGATAAAAAAGGATACATAGTAGATATTAAATGAAAATCACTAAGAGGCTAGGCATGGTAGCTCAGGCCTATAATCCTAGCACTTTTGGTGGCCAAGGCGGGAGGATAACCTAAGTCCAGGGGTTTGAGACCAGCCTGGCCAATATGGTGAAACCCCATCTCTACTGAAAATACAAAAATTAGCCAGGCATGGTGGCATGCACCTGTAGTTCCAGCTATGTGGGAGCTTTCAGTGAGCCAAGATTGCACCACTGCACTCCAGCCTAGATGACAGAGGGAGACTCTGTCTCTGAGTGACAGACTGAGACGCTGTCAAAAATAAATAAATAAATAAATAAATAAATAAATAAATAAATGGTTTAGTGTCTTTTTAGTCTAAAATCTATGCTTAAATTTGAAATCGTACCATATGTAATAAATATGCAATTGCAAAAAGAATGACAGATTCTATTCATAATAGCTTCTTATCTATTTTGTGGAATAAATATAACAAAATATTTGAAAGTTATTTAGTAAACTAAAAACTATGAGACTCTAATAAAGAGCCCAAAAGGTAATGCTCATCGATGATAGACTGGACAGGGAAAATGTGGCACATAGACCCCATGGAATACTATGCAGCCATAAAAAACAATGAGTTCATGTCCTTTGTAGGGACATGGATGAATCTGGAAACCATAATTCTCAGCAAACTGACACAAGAACAGAAAATCAAACACCGCATGTTCTCACTCATAGGCGGGTGTTGAACAATGAGAACACACGGACACAGGGAGGGGAGCATCACACACTGGGATCTGTTGGGGGGAAATTAGGGGAGGGACAGTGGGGAATGGGGAGTTGGGGATGGATAACATGGGGAGAAATGCCAGATATAGGTGATAGGGAGGGAGGCAGCAAACCACACTGCCATGTGTGTACCTATGCAACAATCTTACATGTTCTTCACATGTACCCCAAAAACTAAACTGCAATTTAAAAAATTAATTTTAAAAAGAGATCAGATAGAGAATGTAGCAAAAACCAATAAATTCACAAAATATTAAACATAAATGTCTAATAAACAAAAAGAATCTAAAGATAACTCTTTATCTTGCATCAGGTACCATTTTCATATAGATTGAAAAACTCTAAGTCTGATAATACTAAAGATCAGGGAAGGTATTGAGAAACAGCTGATAGAGCTTTAAATTTAAAATAAGCATTCAGGGTAATCTGGATTATATTTTTAAATGTTACATGCTCATATAATTCATCTATTTCATTTCTAGGGAAAGGGCACAAAATGAGACATGAGAAAATGTAACAGTGAGAAATTTGCAAGTACCCAATGTTTTTGAAGGGAAAGCCTAACCAAACATATAGTCATACAGTTAAATATTATGTGGCAATTAAAAGTATGAGAAGATCAATCTGAACTAATATGGCTGTACTGTCATGTAATATTATTGAAAGGGAAATCAGTCAGAGAGAAAAACATACAGTGTGATAAGCTTCCATACACCTATGTGTTTGTGTGTACAGATTCACATATTTGGATATGTGGATATATGTGTTGTGAATATATGTTCACAAAACAATAATACATATATTTTCTATGAACACACATATCACACATATGGCTAGTACTATATTAATAAAAATTCTTGAAAAACATCTCAAATTGATGTGTTTTTAATGAGATTAATACAAAATAATCTGTATTATCCAAATAATTGCAATGCCATCATAAAGACACATATAAACTGTGTCTGAAATATTGCACTAAAAGACTTCAAAATTTCTTTTTTATTAAAATAGAAAAGTGGGAAAATATTCAGTAAAATAGTCAAGTGTTCTTAGATAAAATGTTTGTTAATCTGTGATGTCTTGTTTTTTGATAAATCATCTCATAAAATGTATTCATGAATAAAGGGTATATATTTCATCTTCCACTGATGGAATTTACCAAGTTATATGATAAAAATGTCAAAGAACATAAAGTTCATTGTCTAAGAGAAGAAGTAATAGCTGGTAAGCATCTCTAAATGCACCTTGCAGAACTACCTTGAGATAGTTGGCCAGATATTTTTATATTAAGTACTATGAAACAAAGTTGATAATGCAAGAGGCATCTCCCTCCCTTCCTACACAAACACTGAAAATTTCATATCACTGGAGTTTATAACTAATTCTGCTATTTCACCTTTTTACAAATAATTGAGAGAGTGAAAATTCTAACCCCAAATTTTCCTGGCCCAAGTTTCACAAACCTGAAATTTCAAATTTGGGCTATATCTTTGTTTGAATAAAGGTTGCCACTAGTAGTCAATGGTACTATAATTCAGCATATTTTTGCAATAAACTTATCTGGAAACTTCCCTAAAAAATAATGTAAAGTAAAAATCTGGAGGGAGGATATGTGCATATAGGAAAAAACACTTGGCCTCTTCAATATGAATTTAGACTGTATTGTCACTTAGAAATTTTTACTTCTCCTTGAGTGCGTTGTGTTGTGTGGCTGCGTTCACAAAATAACTCATCAAAGTAAACAGTATTATAGAAACAATGAAGAAGTTATCTTTTTGTCTCCAACAGGAGAAATCATTAAGGATAATAGACTTCAGATGTCAGATTACAACTTGGCCTGTTCTGCTGGAAAAGACGAGTAAAATCCCAACTTGGACATTGCCATGATGTTAATTTCTAATTGGAAAGGTTAAATATGGGAAGTACTCTGCTTAGGGAATCTCATCTCTCATGGATTTCTCTCACGGAAGACCTAAGTGGTCACCCAAGTAGAGTTGGATGAAAACAGGCAGGCCAACTTGAAGAGAAGCAAGACAAGATTAGAAACTGTGTTATACCTACAGGAATCTGTGCCAAATGATAACCCCATTGGGGAAAAAGTGATACTCATTCCCTGTGAGCTTTTTTTTTTTTCTGTTTTTATTTTTTGATAGATGGATAACCTCTCTGTTTCTCTCTCTCTCTCTCCTCCCCGCCCCCACCATTTATCTTCTCTCATTTTCTCCCCTTTTAAAAACAGTTACTTTAAAAAAATTCCTAGGATAAAAAATTACTTTTAAAAAGTCCTAGGATACATGTGCAGAATGTGCAGGTTTGTTACATAGGTATACACATGACATGGTGGTTTGCTGCACCTATCAACTATCATCTAGGCTTTAAGCCCCACATGCATTAGATATTTTCCCTAATGCTCTTTCTCCCCTCCCTGTGAGCTCTTAACATTCAGTTTTCAGTTTTATCTCCTACATTTTTAGTTACTCATTTAACCTCAGATCTTCAGTAAAAAACTATTGTGCATATATATCATCCTGTTCACAATGCATAGGGGAATTAAAATATTAATTTTTAAAAGGAATGAATTCTGCCTTTGAGTTCTGAGTAGTTTCAGCAATATCATAACAAAAGAAAATTAGAGGTAATAGCAATGGCTTGAATAATAGCTCAAGAAAAATGTAATAACAGAAGACAAGGCCAGGGGATGCAGCTACCAAGTAGGTAATTCAGGAAGTAACAGGAAGCAAACTCCATTTTCTCCAAATATGTTGGAAAAGTAACAGGGGTAGAAATATGGTTTACACAACATTATAATACATTATAAAACCAGAACCAGCTCACTTGTCTTAAACCACCAAATTAGCCAAAAATACTGTATAGTGCCTACAACTAGCTTTTGTCATTAGAGAATTATCTAAAATGAAATATTAATTGATTCTGAATTAACAGGTAAAAATATAATTTGAGGTAGAAAAGAGACAGAGATTCTTGACTTTCTTATTTCTACCTGGTGAAAGCCAGAAGATTTGGATAATGTAGAAACTATACAGAGAAAAAATAGGAAATAAACATAAAATAGATATATTTGTATATTCTGCATTATATAATCATGTGAAAATTATATTTCTTGAAGTAAAATACTTTACTGAAACAAATAATTTTTTTATGCCTACATGTCCTGGAAGATTTTTAACAGTTCAGAATCTAAATGGTTTAAAATTTTTCTTAGAATTGTGAAGTTTGACAAAACTCATTGTAGAATGTTTCAGGTTCAGCTGTTCTATTTCTGGTATATTTCTACCTCATCAAACCAATCTTCAAAACTATTTTGGATTGGCACCCATGGCCCGTGAATCTGGCATAATTCTTCCTGATGGCAGTCGTAGCACCCTGACAGATGGATCTGACTGGAGCCATGTTAGTGGGCAAGAATGTCCATCAATTTTAATTAAAGTTTGCAGGTTTTCTGTAATGATAGTCATGCTGAAGTTTTTCCTACCTAATTTTAGTCTTCTATATAGCAAAATTTGCCCTAGTTTTTGCCTCTCAGTTCTTCCTTTTCAAAAAGTGCAAGCATTGAGTTTTCATGCTGACTTCTGGCTTTATATTCCTTATGTGATTCTGTTCTTATGTCCCCCTTCAAATCCTTCCACATCATGTTCTTATTCTGTATTGACAATCCAAAACTTTTTAGTTCTCTATCCATTCTACCTAGTTTTACCTGGTTATACTTGGCCTTTCCAGCCAAGACTTCACCATTTCTTATGTGAATTACTAGGTAATAATCTTAGTAACAACCTCCTGTGACCCTATTCTCTCTTCTCAACATGGCAGATGGTGAGGTTCATTTAAAAGAAATAACTCGCATCATGTAAACCATCTGTTGAGATGCCTCCAATGTATTTGAGTATCTCTCACAGCAAAAGCCAAATTACTTTAAAAAGCCATTAGGACATAAATGATCTAATTTGAGCTTTCTCCTTTATAACTCTCGATATTTATATCCCATAAGTTTTCCTGTCTATTGTTTTTTTTAACTGAACTCTATGTGCCTCAATCTCCTGGCTGTTCCAGGTAAACATGAAACAGGCTCTCATCTCAGAGCATAGGACCTGTTCTTCTATGACCTATAATGCTCTTCCCCAAATATCCGTGTGATGTATTTTCCCTATATACATTCTTTTGTATATGCAGACAAAAATATGTAGAGAGAAATACAAACGGTTATAGTGTATACATGGGTCAGTATACATATGTATATTTCCTAGCTTTGTCTGCTGAAATGTTCTAAACGCAGTAACACCCAGGTAGCAATGAGCACAACTAGGACTATGATCATACTTATTAAATATCATCCTCTAATAATTGAAACCAGAACTTCCTGGATAAATGGCCAATTTTAGAGCTGGTACAGGAAAAATACCAAGATAAGCCTGGGGCAACTTGTATTGTCAGAAAGTAAGGACATATATATACACATATATGTAGTACATAGTATACATATAATATATATATAGTACATAGTATACATATTATATATATATAGTATTGTGTGTATATACATATATTGCTATATGTGTATATATGCATACATATAATGCTATATATATACATATAATGCTATATATATATATATATATACACATACAATGCTATATATACACATATAATACCATATATATATATGGCTGTGAAAGGAACGAGGAGCCAAACTAAAATGGTTTCCATTGAACAAAAATAAAACAATATGCAAAAAATAAATAATGGCAGTATTGGATTATAGCCCACATAATAAAATAAATACATTGACTTATGGTTATATAAATGATTGAATAAGTAAATGTAAATGTGGAAGAAGAGACAAATCTTCCTTACTAAAGCATTTCAAATAAACATAAAAGGGAATGAGTGAAATAAAAAATTCATCCTTGAAACACCAGAGCAATAATTGCTACAGTGAAGATCTACCCATGAAACTATAAAAAGAAACATAATGTTTAGGTAGACTTAAATTGTTTTCTCCAATATATTTGTTAATTACTCTAGTGGTGTTAACTTATGCCCACATACCCTTTGATACTCCTCTCTCCAGCAAGTGAATAATAATCCCCTCCCCTTTGAGTGTACACTGGACTTAGTGACTCTCAGCAAGCCAAGTAGGGAAAGGGAAAACTGATAACTTTATTCTGGAGAAACCTGGTGGACAGCACCTTACCCGGTGATTATAGCTACCAGTGATGTCTTGGACTTTCTCTTACGATGTGATAACAGGAGCCCTTCACCTCTGTTCTGTTCTTCATCCAAATTCATCACCCCAGTATAAAAATCAGAAAACATCAGCAAACCCAAATTGAGGGAAGTCCTACAAAATGCTTGGCCAATACTTATAAAAGAGTGCAAGGTTATTAAAAAAAAAAACAAAGGACCAACTAAGAGCGGTGGCTCAAGCCTGTAATCCCAGCACGTTGGGAGGCTGAGGCAGGTGGATCACGAGGTCAACAGATCGAGACCATCCTGGTCAACATGGTGAAACCCCATCTCTACTAAAAATACAAAAATTTAGCTGGGCATGGTGGCACGTGCCTGTAATCCCAGCTACTCAGGAGGCTGAGGCAGGAGAATTGCCTGAACCCAGGAGGCGGAGGTTGCGGTGAGCCGAGATCGCGCCATTGCACTCCAGCCTGGGTAACAAGAGCAAAACTCTGTCTCAAAAAACAAAAAAAAAAAAAGAAAGAAAGAAAAAAGAAACTGTTATAGTCCAGAGGAGACTAAGGAGAGACCATAACCAAAAGCCACATAGTATCCTAGATTACATCTAGGAGAGACAAAGCACATTAGTGCAAAAACAGGAAATCAAAATAGTTTGTAGTATTAAGTATTGTAGTAACGTTAATTCTTCATTTTGATAAATGTACTATGGATATGTCAGATGTCAACCTTAAAATAATCTACATGAAAAACCTAGGGGACTTCCTATACTATCTTTAAAATGTTTCCATAAATTTATAAAGTTATTCCAAAAGTAAAAAACTTCTTTGCAAATAGAGCCATATTTTTATTTTTTTAGTTATTAAAAACAAAACCACATTTTATTGCTTTGGTGGATTTTCACCTGCATTAAGGCAATGTCTTATTTTACATTTATGCATATAATCATGTTTCATAATGCCAAAAAAGTTTTAGGAACTCCATTCATTATAGTAGGTTTTGATTTTTTAAATTTGTTTTAAAGGATGGTTTTATTTACTATTACCCCTTGATTCCTCTCCCTATTCTTACTTCCCTAAAATACTAATCTCAACTAGTCCACAGCATTTCAAAATTGCACTAAAACATTTCTTTGATTAGCTCTTCATTAATGAGTTATCATGAGAAAATAGGAGTCAGGAGAATAGGGATTCCTCCTTATTAGTGGTATGAGTTTAAGCTTGATTTCTTCTTCTGTGAACTGTTACTTAATTAGATTAGTGATTTTACACTGTCTTAGCCACTGAGCTTTTTATTCAAAGTATGTATCTCTCCTTCTCCAGAATGTCTCGGGAGTAACATATTCTGTAAGATTCAAAAGTCTTGAAATAACTATAATTTTGAAAATATATTCTGCTGTTCATTAAGGCTATGAATTTGAGGTATCTCTAGGGATGATATCACTTGGCAGTGAATATTTACTGTTTAATCATGTTTTATAGGACTTTATTTCTCCTTCCTCTGAAACAATTAGCAGTTACTTTTCTCAGAACTGTGTGGAAAACCATAATGACCCAGTTCAAACCACATTTCCAGCCCAATATCGTCAACTCCCCTGGAAAACTTTGGTCTGGCCATATATGTTTTAGCTCATTTTTCTAACATCACCTGGAATTCTCTTTCCCTATTTTCTACCTTATGAACTCCATTTTCTCTCTCAAGCTTTATACATTCCCTAAGCACAGAAACACCTTTAATTGTACTGCCATCAGATTTTTAAGTTATGTTTCTGTTTTAGTTACTGTGAAACTTTACTATGATATTTTATTTTTGTTTACATAGCTATATTTATCAACTAGATCTTCATTCCCTAAGATTAAAAACTGTGTCTTGTCTAATTTTGTGTTCTTACTCCATCTAGACTCTATCAGTGCCTAGTACATTGTCTAGTACCTCTGAGAGCACATGGTGACTACATATTTATTTAAAATGTAATGCTTGAACTTAAAGGAAAGAAAACGGACATTTAAAATTCTTTATAACCTATATTGGGCTTCATATAATTTATATTCTAAAATATTTAAATTGATTAATTAAAACATTCCACAGAGCTTACAGTCCTGTTACCAGGCAGCTTAACTTCAAAATACATTTTAAAACATTTTTTACCTCTCTATTGGGGTTCAAGAAAAACCTTGAAACTGCAGAAGTCTTCTCCCTTATCCTTAAAATAGATTCCACATCCCTGCCTTTCTCACCATGTATACCCTCTTCACATTTAACTGTATTCTAGTACCTAATTATGTGCCGTCTTAGAAATTCCAGGGGCTAATCTTGAGACAGACCCAATCCTGGAGACCTAGCTGTGAAATTTCAGAGATTACTTCAAAGTGGACAGCCTGCAATCCAGGTGATCTGGGACCCAGGATAGCTATGAGAAAAAGACATGCAGACGTTGTACTCAGCAAATTCATTGCACGCCTTCCTTAACAAGTTTTCCCTTCTTAAACCCTTGCCCACCAGAAACTGATGTGGTTGCTTTGGATAGGAATCCGGACACTTCCCCATTACTAGTTTTGGTTAATAAAAGCACTTTCTACCAAATCTCGCTCTTTCTCTTTGGACTCTGCCAGCCATGAGCGTCTTGACCCACATTTGTCACACTTTAATCACTACTTTACTTTTACACCTTTAGCAATGTGATATACAAGATAAACTATTTTGTGTTAAGTTTTGAATCAAAAGTGCTTAAAATACCATTATTCATTTAAATATTTATGCAATGCATATTTATAAGTATAATGGAAGAGAAGCTAAACTAGTGGCCACGAGTGAAAACTTTTTTAATAAATGGTAAAAACAGCCAACCTAAACCAGGTCTATAGTGTTAATATACATTAGAATTGTCAGAATGGAATATAGAACATATAACATTATCTTGAGCAGGAGACATACATGCTCAATTAAGAAACAAAGAAGTTGAAATAGAGTCAAAATTTATTCAAGAGAAATATTTTGTCAAGATTATCAGAGGAAAAAATTTAAGTTCCTAATGAAATATCACCTGTGCATAAGATAGAAATCTTTCCACTTATTACTTTCTTGGAAATTGCCATGTGTGAAAAGTAAATTAGTATGAACTTTCACTTCAAGCCAACATAACATAGGTTCATTCCTCTCCGCTACTCTCTCTTACAATTAAAAAATTCTGAACAAAATACAACAAGCAAAGATAGAAAGACTCTGGATGGTGGAAAGAAGGAGTTAGCCTACTTCACATCACAAGGACTTGCAGAATGATATGAGAGCAACTTTGCCAATTTCCATATTACCTCCCATATACTCCAGCCAGAGTGCTGCTTAAGCCTCCAAACTAGAACCACTAATAGGCACAGATTTAAAAATATTAAAAAAAAAAAATAAAGCACCAAGGAAAGCCTGTTTCTTCTAGCTAAGAGAAAATGATTACCTGACAATGGAAAATCTTCGTAGCCCATTCCCAATATGGGAAATAAGTACATATAAAGGTATTCAACACCCCCAACTCTAGCAACATGAAAAGAAATGGACTATTCCCAGCTGCCGTCTTCCTTCACATTCTCACCCTCACCTCCCCCTAGTTTCAGCAGAGATGAACAGGAAGCTCATCGTAAACCTAACAGTGTCAGCAGAGATGAACAGGAAGCTCATCGTAAACCTAACAGTGTCAGCAGAGATGAACAGGAAGCTCATCGTAAACCTAACAGTGTCAGCAGAGATGAACAGGAAGCTCATCATAAACCTATCTCTTGTTCCAGAAGCAAAAAGTAGAGCTCTAATTCCCCTGCCCAGTTATATCAGAGAGGCTGAGCAGGGAGCTAATCTTCCCACATCTGGTGGAATAATACAGTGGTATTATTATTAGTCAGGACAGTGTCAGCAGGATCCAGTGCGAAGATGAATCTCCACCCTCACCATGCATCAAGGAGAATCAACAAGGTAGTGACAATTTCCTTGGGCTACTCAGTGTTTCACATCCTGATGTAAGCAGGACCTGGTGGGTCCTGATCTTCCATACACCCTGCAGCAAACCAATTAAATGCAGAAATGTAAAGCAAGACTAGTCAGCGCTCTAGTTCCTATACCCCACCTCTGAAAATGGGGCCCAGTGAGAAGGTGTGCCTCTAAAAACAACTGGAAACAAAAAGATGGAATGAGGCAGTGTGAGATGGAACAGGATGGTATTCTGTGCCTACCCCCAAGACATCTGGACCAAAAGGGAGCTGCGCCTTTACCTCCACCCAGCAATAACGGAAGCAGAATACGGTAGTGGGAGACTTAACTCTGAAAAGTCAACAGTAAATACAACAACAAACAATCCAATTACAAAATGGGCAAAATACACCATCATACATTTCATCATAGAAGATATGATGGGAAATAAGTACATAAAAAGATATTCAACATCATTAGCCATATAGAATGCAAATCAGATATACACACTTATGAGAATACCTATAATAGAAAATAGAAATAACACCAAATTCTGGTGAGGATACAGAGAATCATACATTGCAGGTGGGAACATAAAACAGAGCAGCTACTCGAAAAGCTCCTTGTTACTAAACATCCTGTTACCACATAGCTCAGAAACTGTACTACTGGAAAGAATAAAAGCTCCATTTATCTCAGCAAAATGAAAACTTTTTACACAAAATCCTATACGCAAATGTTTGTCACAGCTTTATTTGTAATAAACCCTAACTGGAAACAACCCAATGTCCTTCAAAGGGTGAATTATTAAACAAAATGTGGTATGTCCATGACATGGAATACAACTTATTAATAAAAAGGAACAATATTCATATGCATAACAACTTGAGTGGATCTCAAGGGAATTAATGATGAGTAAAATAAAAGCCAGTCCCAAACATTACATAATGTAGGATTCCAATTATATAATAGTTTTAGAATGACAAAATTCTAGAAAAGAGGACAGATTAGTCATTTACAGTGTTTATGGAGGTGTGGACAGGAGGGAGGTGGCTGTGATTATAAAAGAGTAGTAAGCCAGGCACAGTGGCTCATGCCTGTAATCTTAGCACTTTGGGAGGCCAAGGCAGGCAGATCACCTGAAGTCGGGAGTTCGAGACCAGCCTGACCAACATAGAGAAACTCCATCTCTACTAAAAATACAAAATTAGCTGGACATGGTGGTGCATGCCTGTAATCCCAGCTACTCAGGAGGCCGAGGCAGAAGAATTGCTTGAACTCAGGAGGCAGAGGTTGCAGTGAGCCAAGATTATGCCATTGCACTTCAGACTGGGCAACGAGCAAAATTCTGTCTCAGAAAAAAAAAATAGTAGTAAGAGGGATTCTTGTGATGGAGAAATCTGTATCTTGACTGTTTATGTTGTCACATAAACCCACACATGATAAATTTGCATATAACTAAATATGCACATATACACACAGGCACGTGAGTGCATGTAAAACTTGAAAAACCTAAATAATGTGGAAGATATGTGTCACTGTTAATTTTCTGGTTGTTATTTTGTACTATAATTATGTAATACTGATGATACCAGTGTAGAACTAATTTAAAGGTATATGGAGTCTATTATTTCTTAAGCTGCATGTGAGTCTACAATTATCTTATAAATGTTTCTTTAAACTGTGAAGTCTTTAAAGTCAGTGCAACTCAGTAAAGAACACTGCTTTGTTTTACTTAGTAGTAGCACTCTATATTTCTGTTAGAAATGGATGTTTTTCTGAAACTAAATCATAAGCTATGCCTGCAATTATCACCTTTGTCGTGCAATATGCTTTGAAATCTTTTCATGAATTCGGAGTCACACAAGCTGATAGTATAAGGCCCATCACTGCTGGGATAGGAAAGTACTTTTAGCAAACAACACAGTTCCTCTAATCTAGTGAAAGGTCAATCCTGATATAATCCTTGTATAGAATTTCATGGTGTAAGAGAAACATGCTAAATATTAACAGTCCTATAAAAATATTATGCATGCGAATAAAAAGTAACACACAGGCAAATACACAAATACACACACAGATGTGATGTCACAATGTTCCACTAAGCACTGGTACTTTGTATTTTGTAACCATTTTGACACAGGGTGCATTCTCTAAAATATAAATTGAGTTTTTAAGAAAATGCATATTTTCATGTTCTGTCAAGAGATATATTCTGAGTAAACAATTGGTATTTTTCAAAACATTGGATAGTTTCCAAAGGGCTGAAAATATAAAACCTAATATTATTGTAAAATAAGAAATAAAAGTTTATTTATAAAATGGAAGCTCGGTGAGGTGACTCACTCCTGGAATCCTGGCACTTTGAGAGGCCAAAGCTCGCAAGGATTACTTGACCCCAGGAGTTCAAGGCTGCAGAGAGCCATGATTGTGCCACTGCACTTCAGCCTGAGTGACAGAGCAAGACCCTGTTTCTTAAATAAATAAATAAAATGTAAATTTTAATTTCCAATGAAAGGATACATTCTGACAAAGCAACCTTTTGAGAACCTAAAACATCCAATGACATCACAACAAAATATATTGTTGTTTGCAGTGAAAATAGTTGTTATTTTTTGCATCATTCTTATCAGGGTTGAAACAGGAAGTATCTGTATGATAAGAAATGCAAATGAAATTAAGGACAGGACAGCATTAAAGAACATGGTGACTCCTAAAGAGATATGACTGATTGACATATCATATTTTAAAAGTCTTGATAGTTGAGGTCAAGGAATGCAGATAAAAACTACAGGAAATGTTTCAAAAATAAAGGAAAAAATGACATCATGTCAGAGCCAAAATGAAAATTATGGATTGAGAAACAACCTAAAAAGAAAGTGTAATTAAAATAAAAAAACTGTCAGAGGCAAAAATATTGACAGCATAGTTATTATATAAAACTTCACTGCCCATGGCTCTGTTGACATCAAGACAAAACCAAAAGACACTAGGCTGAACCAGGAAAGAAAGTGTAATAATTTTATTGGATTGAACTACATTAGCCTTTGTGAGTATGGGCAAAGTGAGAGTAACATGTACATTAGTGAATATAATCACAAGTATATATTTTGAAGAGAGCTCTTTGTTCTGTTCACTTTAAATGGAATCCATAAAATAAGGATGATGGGATGTTATAAAATTACCTTTCTTAATATCCTGCAGGTGAAAAAGAATTTCTGGATCATATCAATAAAATATTTAAATAGAGATGTTGAAAATTTGTGTTTAAATATGATTTTTAAAATAAAAGTCACAATTTCATACTTTTTTATGTTTACTATTCTAAAGAATCTGCAGACTTAAGAAAATCTGGTGGGTAAGTCCAATTTATGAATAGAGTTAAGAGCATTGACAAATTGTGACCAGGAATAAAAATAGAATGTTAGAACGTCTTTCCACTGTGAAAATGAAGCTTTGTAGAATTTGTAGACATGGCAAAAATTCTATTTCACAAAATCATAAAGAGAAACAGACAAAAAGGCTGATTATAGGTCAGTTGCCTTGATAGATCTGGTCAGATTGTGAAAGAGGCTCAGGCACTGAAAGGATAAATTACTTTTACCTGCCTGAAGAGGCCAAGGGGGAAAATAAAAGCACCTTTGGGGCTAAAAACTAATAGAACATTGTGGCTGTCTTGTGGAAATTTTTAAAATCCAGGACAATTACGTTAGTTACTTTGAAGAAAAAGTGTAGATCATGAGGAGGATATGGTTGTCTCATTATTGTTAGTAAAAAAAAAAAATAGAGATGATTTAGTACATTAGGGTAAATGTGCTTCTAATTTTAGTCAATTATTAAATATTTGGATTTGATTTGTTTGGGAAAGAAAGTTTCCTGCAAAAAAAAAAACTTAAAAGTCAACAAAACATACGTATATAATATATCCCTACCTTCAGGAAATTTTTATCTGCATATGAGCATAAACCTAATGCATAAAAAATTAAATTAAAAACAATAATAAGCACATAATTATGTGTTTCATTTATTTGTAGCTGCATTGTCTTACTGCAGTGATCATTCAACTTGAGCATGCTTGACAGAACACAGATTATAAAGCACACTCCAGAGTATCTGGAAGTAAGTCTAAGGCAGAGTCCAGCACTTTTCATTTTTAATAATTTCTCAGATGATGTTAATGTTGCTAATCTAAGGGCTACACTTTGAGAACCACTACCCTGGAAGAATTCAGAAGAGGAAAGTTATCATTGAGAATAGCTGAGCATGTTTTGCAGACAGATAAATATAGATTTAATTGTTATCAGCATATAATTTGTATTCAGGAAGCCAATGGCAAATTCAGCTGTTATTTTTGTTACTGTTTTTCCCCTCCTGCTCCTTTTCCTTTGCCTTATTTTCTTCTCTTCTTCTTTGAGCTGAGAACAAATCGTCTCAACAAGCCTTCATTATAATCTTATTTTTTTTTTTTCTTAAGAAATCATGTTTGTGTCTTAGTAATTTGAACTGGTACATTCCTATCTGGTGCTGACCAATTTCTCAATGACATTTTCCAGGCTACATGTATAACTGGCCAAACATAGATGTCTTTCCTGTGAACCAATCAATCTGTTTCCACTGACCACAGCAAACTTCATTATTGAAGCAAGGGAGACCAAACTGGGCTACTATAATGAACGCTATACAAAGATAAACTCTGCAGTGCCAGCAATGTTTGCTCAGTATTTCTGAATGCAAAAGCAATTTAAATAGTGAAATGTCAGGTAAAGATATAATAGGATGTAGGGACATAAGGCCAGATTTCTTTTTACATTACTCAATGGAAAATTTTACCCACAGGAACTTTCCTTTAACTCCAATAAACTTACTTTTATTTTTGAGATACATAAATTGTGTTTGTTTTTTTTCTTGGCTGTGATTTTTCCAATCAAAATGTGTAACATTTTACACATAAAAATGCTGTGTTTTGTGTTTCCTCTCTTCAAATTATATCTTTGGTACTCTATTTGGAAAAAAGAGGGGCAAGAAGATTCATTATTTTTTAAATCGCTAAAATCAGTTTTTTAA
Source organism: Callithrix jacchus (assembly GCF_049354715.1). Taxonomy (NCBI): domain Eukaryota; kingdom Metazoa; phylum Chordata; class Mammalia; order Primates; family Cebidae; genus Callithrix; species Callithrix jacchus. The sequence goes on from NC_133512.1 coordinate 128,643,158, forward strand.
AATGACAGAATGTACTTCATGATGCATGTGCCAACATATTTACATTAAGCATTAAAGTATAATCACAGCATTTTTATAGGAAAATGCTGATTATATGCGTTTTCTATATCACTCACATAAGCATCTTTCTATGAGTAACAAATTGAAATCTTTAAACTCAGGTTTCTGCTAGTTACTGGTTTATTTTCTTGAAAAATTAAATAGCCTCCATTTTCACCTGCACATGCTGACCAAAGAGAAATTTAAAGTAATGATATTTTTTTACTATAAGTTCAAACAGACTTTATGCACATCATTTATATGGATGTAATATCTACCTATGTATCTCTTTTTATTCCATTTCAAGATTCTAGTAAATTCTTTTAAATAAAATATATTTCTGATAATCTTTATGATTAATGCCACCCACCTATAACCTAATTAGTATATCAATATTGGGTAGATACATACCATGAAGAATTCAATAACTGATTTATTTTAATTTTACTTTATTGTAAATTAAGACATTTTAATATTTTGATTGTTAAAGCAATGTTCATAAGTAAATATAGAAACTCAGAATCATTTGAAAAATATAATTACAATCTAATATAGGTAAATGGAAGTTTTTATTTGAAGAAACGGTAAGTTAAGGTGCCTATACCTTGGTTAAAATGCACTATAGCCTTTAATATTTTAAATATGTCAATTAAAAACAAAAGCCTTTTTTTAAAGTACTAGAAGTTTATAGAAACTTGAAAATAAAGGTATGAGCAAGCATTTCAAGTAAATATAAATGACAAAGCCATTGATGTCTAATGAAACCCATGACATTCCCCTGCTAAGATGAATCAATCCTCAATCTAGTATTTTTTAAACACTGTCAGAAATGTCACACCTAGTTTTTGAATAGTTATTTCACTATTCTGTTTCATCTCATGACTGTTGCAATCACATATAAGCTAAATTTTAATTTTTCTAAATTATAACCAATTCTTAACAATAACACCAAATTGAGTAGGTAGATTCTAATCAAAGATACCATTATTCATGTCAGAATCTCAAATATCTATTGAAATGCTTTTTGTGTCATACAACGTAATAGTCAAAACAATTACTTTTTATTGAAGATTGGAGGCTCCATACTCATTTCACTGCTGTTTTAATTAATGCTGGCTTCAAATCCTGTAAACTAACATTTTCAAAAATAACATATGGAGCACCTGGACAACCTTGGATCTGAAAGCCTAAGTACCTGCTCCAGAAAGAATTCATTGTCTTATGTCTGAAGCTATTTTTTTAAATCAAGAAAGTCATTAAACTTGACTTCCTATCACCAAATTGGAAGAAGAGCTGCACAATTAATAATGTGTTAATATTCATAAACTGAATTAATTGATTTGTATGAGGAGTCTCGTCCATGTTCTTGTTTGTACTTTGCACAAAGTATTGGGTACACTGACATTACTTTTCAGATTAGGAAATGAAGCCCAATAACTTTAAATGAAAGAACTAACACATATTTGTGGAATATTTAAATATTGTTGAAATTTACTGAAAGAAGCCTTAGTGATCATTTAGTTCAACTGCCCATTGTTAAAGGACATGGTTTCACGTCTTGAACCAGAATAAGTCATCTAAATATCTCTAAGCCTTAATTGCCCATCTGTAAAACTGAATAAGTATGCCAAATTCATAGCAAACAGATAATGATATGAGATGAAGTAAAAGTGGTTGGTGATCTGCCTATGATTTTTATTTTAATGCAGTTATGTATCTAGATATCCTAGCAATTTACAGTAACCTTTTTGGAAAATATTTGTATATTATTTGTTTTTAAATATGTAGCAAAAAGTACATAGTACAGAATTCTAAAAGAAAATTTAAAAAGGAAAAGAGTGAAAAGTAAATGTCCACCATATTCCTTTTCTCCATGCATTTGTTTTAGAAATATAATTTTTTTATTTTATTATAACAAACCATCTTTTTGGAAATATAACTTTTTATTAAAGAAATTGTGTTTCTGCCAGACACAGTGGCTCAAGCCTGTAATCCCATCGCTTTGGGAGGCCAAAAATGGCAGATTACTTGAGATTAGGAGTTCTAGACTAGACTGGCCAACATGGGGAAAACCTGGCTCTACTAAAAATACAAAAATTAGCCAGTGGTAATGGCACATGCCTGTAATCCCAACTACTACAGAGGCTGAGGCAGAAGAAACGCTTAAACCCAGGAGGCGGAGCTGGCAGTGAGTCGAGATCGCGCCACTGCACTCCAACCAGAGTAAGAAAGAAACAAGAAATTATTTCTCAGCCACACATAACCTTCACTGCACACCTCATCAGAATTATCAGTGTTCTCCTTGCCCATACATTCATTCGGGAAAGAAGAAGAGTTTCTGATATGATACCTTAAGCCATGTGATCTGGTCTGGCTGCCCAGGAGCACAGCAGTTATTCTACCGTCATTATCTTTTTTTTTTTTTTTTTTTGAGATGGAGTTTCGCTCTTGTTACCCAGGCTGGAGTGCAATGGCACGATCTCGGCTCACCACAACCTCCGCCTCCTGGGTTCAGGCAATTCTCCTGCCTCAGCCTCCCGAGTAGCTGGGATTACAGGCACACGCCACCATGCCCAGCTAATTTTTTGTATTTTTAGTAGAGAGGGGGTTTCACCATGTTGACCAGGATAGTCTCGATCTGTTGACCTCGTGATCCACCCGCCTTGGCCTCCCAAAGTGCTGGGATTACAGGCTTGAGCCACCGCGCCCGGCCCTCTCCTGTCATTATCTTTTTGATTCCCTCCCTTTCTCTCATTTGCTTAATTCTCTTATTTTCCTAGTTTGCACTCATGTTTGAGTAAAAGTATACTCCAGCAGTTTCTGGAGAAAGACCATGTAGGAAGTAAATTTTTGACATTTAATAATCTGAACACATCTTCCCTTTTCACTTTCACTTGGCTGGCAAGAAGATTCCAGTTCGAAATCAATTTCCTCCAGACTTTTAAAAGTTTTGCTTACAGGTGTCCTTAGTCGAATCTTCTAACTTTCAGTGTTGCCCATAGTTATATTCTCAAATTCTAAATTTGAAAAATTCTTAATTTTCCCACAATATGCTTTGAAGAAAATATATTTTTTAAATTGCGTCAAGTGTTCCTCAACAGGCAGCACACCATGAATATACAAATAAATAGGGAAGCTCAGAATGCCCCAGCCTCACCAGGCACTCAGAGATTTTGCTCGCAACCTTGTTCAAACACTCCTACACAGGAGCACACAAGTGTTGGAGAAATTGAACTAAAAACAAAATATTTGCCTAGAGCAGATAACATCTCCACAAAGATGACAGAGAGAGAGAGGGAGGGAGGGAGGGAGAGAGAGAGAGAGGGAATTTTACTATTGAATGATAAAACCAGAATGTGATGTGCATCACTGGCAATCTGCTAAGAGATTTTATATAGCCACCCTTTCAGATAGGCAATCAAAAACGACTCAGCACATACATATTCTCAGGATAAATAATGACTGGCCATGAAGTAAGAGGACTTGACAGCACCATTTGTCACACATAGTTTATCCAAAATTCACTTGGTACTGCGTTGACCATCTGTGTTAGCTAAATGATTTATTCAAAGGAAAAATAAGCTTCAAGTGTCTTCACGACAGGAAGTAGTTTTGACACTTGGAGCAGGGTGTCTGCCCAAATTTGGTTCCAATAGAAATAGAGATGCCTTTCTTGCTGATTACAGTTGGAAGAGAGGCAGAAACGTGGCAAGAGGCTTATTTTGCTTTTAAAAATATTTGCATTTTCAAAGAGAAAGAGAACTTATAAGTTTTCTAAAATACATGCAGAAGGAGTGGGTTGTCTTTTGTAAGTCAGTTATTTATTTGTTTGTTTGTTTATTTATTTGAGATGGAGTTTCACTCTTGTTGCCCAGGCTAGAGTGCAATGACGTGATCTCGGCCCACTGCAACCTCTGCTTCCTGGGTTCAAGCAATTCTTCTGCCTCAGCCTCCTGAGTAGCTGAGATTACAGGCACACACCACCATGTCAAGCTAATTTTTTTGTATTTTTAGTAGAGATGGGGATTCACCATGTTGGTCAGGATGGTCTTGAACTCCTGACCTCAGGTGACCCACCCACCTCAACCTCCCATAGTGCTAGAATTACAGGTGTGAGCCACTGGGCCCGGTCTGTCTTATTTTTAACAGGGAGATTTAAGCCTCTTGTTTTCATTAGAATTTACCCTTAAACAAGCAAATGTTTCCAGATATCCAAGTAAAGCCTCATAAGAGAAAGAATGCCATGGAAAGAGGAAAACTTAGACTTAAAACTTTTTATATTCTTAGAAAATACAGCACTTATAAAAAAAAAAACAATTGTATTTATAATCATGCAAACAAAAAAAAAAGGTCCTTGGAAAAACTTAAAACAAGTAAATAAAAATAGAAAATAAAGAGGAAATCTACTGGATGGTAGAGATTTGGGGAAAATGGTTGTAGGGGGGAGAAAGAGAAAGGAAGAAAAAGAAAGACAAGAGAAATAAAAAAATTAGAGAACCAAAACTGAATTATAAAAGCTCCAGAATTAGAGAATGGAGAAAATAGGAGGAAATCATCAAAAAATTCAGGAAAATGTTCCAGAACTATAGTGCTACTCAGCACAATTGTTTTACTAGATATGTGGAGGGTTATGTATACTATCTATACATTGCTGTTCCCTGCATTCTAGACATGTTTTCTGTGTTTCTAATGTCAGAAAAATTTGCAAATAACTGAATAGGCCATCTTTAGCAACTCACCTATTTCTCTTGGTTTCAGATTTTGTTTCTTTAGTCATTAATATGAAATATTGTCTTAAAGACAATCTTGGACTCTTTCAAATTCAAAATTGAATTAATTCCAATAAAAGCTTACCTCAACATGTTGCCTTTCCTCATGATATAACAGCTGGTCATCATTGGCTCTTTAATACTTCAAATAGGGTTTCTCAGTTGAGTCAAATTTCAAAGTATTATTTAGCAACAAATCAATACCATAGCTGAATCAGTAAGTTCAGTATTTGGAACTGAAGTATAGGAATTCCAAAAAGTGGAGATAAAGGAAGATGAAAAGATAAGTGAACTATAGTTTGGGGTGCAAACAAAAAATAAAGGAAAATAATACCTTCACTTTGAGACTTCTTTCCATGCTAGATTAGAATGTAAGCTATTGACTCATGTCTTGCTTCCAGCATTATAATCAAATTACGATGGTTAAAACTACACATGGTAGGTTGATTTCAGTTAGTCCTGGTGATCAGTTAATGCTTTCTAATTATTTTAGCACTGCCTTTCATTCACATAAGTAAATTTTGACAGTAAATTATCTAGTCACATTATTCTTCAAGAAGTTTTTTTTTTAAGTAGGATATAAAAAAGTAATGATCAGTAGTAAAAACAGCAACCAGCAGTCCTGGGAATCATTGGCATTTAGAATAGTGTCATCAATTTCTTAATCAATAGGGAATTTAGAGGGACTAAATATTGCCTTTTAGTGCCATTGTTGGGAGTCATTCATTAAAACAGGACAAAGGAAATGAGAAAGGTAGAAGTGGAAAAAGAGAAGAAGAATGTGTTTGCTGGGCATATTGAGATGACACCAGAGATGCTCCAGGTGACTCTGTGACAGAATCATGATGGCCTAGCTGTCAGTAGTCAGCAAACATCACTGAACATGCTTCATGTAGGAGCACCTACTACAAATTTCAAGACAGAAAGCACATTAAAATTATAAAAGTCTCAAAACAAAGCATTTGTTAACTATACGTTTTAAAATCTTTAAGTGAGGAAAATTTTTCTAAGTTTGACCAATACTCTAGAAACCAAAATTATTGTTTTAATTGAAAGCTTAAAAGCAACAATAAAATTAATTGGAATGAAAAAAATAAATCAAGCAAAGAACAAATTTGGGGAAAAATTAACACCTATGGCAGAAAATAAGATAATTTATTAATTAAACAAAAAATAATACACAATAAAGAAACAGACAATATTAATAGACAAGTTATAAAACCTAAGATACTTTGAGAAAACAGTAACAACAGCAAATAACCAGAAAGGATCTGAATGCCCCACTTCATAATTAAAGCAATGTAAAATAAAACAAAAGTCAGATATCTTTTTTTTCAGTTCTTCAATTGAAAATACATATATGTGTGTGTGTGTGTGTGTGTGTGTGTGTGTGTGTGTGTGTGTAGTGTTTATTAACACTTTAATGTTGGAGGGTGCTACAGTTTGAACATGTCTCCCAAAGTTCTTGTGTTGAAAATTTAATCCCCAATGCAACAGAATTGAGAGATGAGACCTTTAAGAGGTAACTAGATCATGAGGATTCTGCCCTTATGAGTAGATTAATGTCATTATCAGGGGAGTGCAATAGTTATCTGAAAATACGTTTGCTATAAAAGCAAATTCAAACCCCTCTTGCTCTCTTGTGGATGCTCTTGTGTCCTCTACCTTTCAACCCAGATGATGGTTCTCTCCCTAGGCCTTCAGACCAAGGTGCAGGCACAGCTTTTCTGCCTTCATTTTTATATTGTTCTTCTTTCCCTTTTGTTTTTAATAAGAGCTACCTGTATAAAGTACTTTATTACCCACCTAAGAGCAAAGGGAAAACTCGATGAACCTTATGTGAACCTCCATAATGCAACATTAATTAAGCTGAGACTTCACCAAACAAGACATACATGATATTTAATATATTCATTCCCAGCACATATAAAATATAGCAAAATGAACAGGCTTCAAAAAAATTTATCTATATGTAATAAAATAATTTTCTTACCAGTGCTTTCTGTGAAATCACAGGTTGTTTTTAACCACAATAAAAAAAAATAGGCCATGCTGTTATAGCCAGAATTAAATTTTAATTGATCCATTAAAAAGTGATATTAATTGCTAACATTTTTAGGTGTTTACCATGTGTCAAGCTTTGTTACAAACACTTGATATTAATTCTCTTTCAAAATCTTCATGACATTTTGATGTAATTCCTCTTATGTCCCCATTTTCCATCAAATGGAGGCACAAAGAAGATAACTAACTTGTTCAAAATTACACAGCTGGGAAGTAACTAGGCAAGAATTAAACTCCAGCAGTCAAGGCGAGAGCTGCTCTCCTGGCAACAGTTCTGCACTGCCTTGTTCATATTTTAAGATTCATTTCTCATTAGGTTTTGTTTGTTTTTACAAAGAGGCATACCTGTGACATATTAGAATATGGGTGTGAGTGTATCTACTCTTTTTTCATAGTAAATATATAGCATATCAGGTTAAAATTGCAATGCATTAAAATGCATCAGATTAGGAAATTTTGAGAGATGTATAGACACATGTACACTTATGCAAACCTACTGGTCTTTTAAGACCCAAAAACATCTTGTAAACATATTTAACCATAAATTAAAGCTTATCTTTAAATAAATCTACTTGCATTTATATGCAATACAGATTGTTTCAAGAGAAAGAATTAAGGCAAATTGTTCACACTCAAAATAGTATGAAGTATATATCAAAGCTGACTTTGAAAATCATTTAAAATTGACCACTAGCTCATAGAAACCACCTGTTAGATATTAAAATTACCTATTAGATGTTATATTTTTATAGAAACAAACAAAATGTACACAGGAGAGTGTCTTCAACTTGTTAACTTCTTGGAAGCAAGGTGCTTGATGTTTCTAATGGTACTGCTGTTATCACAGACCAAGTATTTTTATGAGTAAGCATTAATCTGCCTCCGAGCATGTATTTTTTGGATTATTATGATATATTCCAAAGTAGAGTGTTAAATTACACCAAATTCTAGGCTTCAAAGATTTGTGATGTAAAGCATGTTAGTAAACAAAAATTTGGCTTTTGTTTCTTTGGACACCATTTACAACTAAGGGGACAAGTCTTAAATCTCTTTTAGTATGCCAAAAAAATTCATAAAACTTAAATCTGTAATTTTCATCTTTAAAATGTTTATCTTCATTTCTAAGAAATATTACCAGTATCACTGTGAGGTATTGCACTAGTGGAAATTTAGTGTTATCCAAGATATTATATATGCAATAGTATTTGCCAAAATATTTGGAAAGATTATATCTTAGAATTAATGATCAAGTAAAGTATACAGAGGTATACTATGTTTCTAGATGTAGATCTGTATATTCATACACATAAACCCAGAGAAAAATAGTGAGATTTGCTTCACAACCTCCTCCTACCACACTTGTTCTCATGCCCCTTGGGAGACTTCTTCTTTTTTTTTTTAACTAACTTCTTGGTCATTTGTTGAATAAAAATGTAAAAAGTTATTAAGGGAGACTAAAAGCTTTTTAACAAACTTACAATAGAAAGCATGGAAAATTAATGCAAGAAGAGAAAATACCAGATAAGCAAAGCAGGGCGAAAGAGGTAAACAAAGAGAGAGAAACTTCAAAGTTTCACTACTCATAGTCTCATTTGATTTTGTTATTTTAACTTATTTCCATAGGTTATTGGGGAACACGTGGTGTTTGGTTACATAGTAAGTTCTTAGTGGTGATTTCTGAGATTTTGGTTCACCCATCACCCGAGCAGTATATACTGCACCCTATTTATAGTCTTGTATCCCTCAGCCCCTTCCTCACCTCTCCCTCTGAGTCCCCCACTGCATTATTCTTATGCTTCTGCATCCTCACAGCTTAGCTCCCACTTATAAGAACATACAATGTTTGGTTTTCCATTGTGAATAACTTCACTTAGAATATAGTCTCCAATCTCATCCAGATCATTGCAAATGCCATCAATTTATTCCTTTTTCTGGCTGAGTAGTATTCCATTTTGTGTGTGTGTGTGTGTGTGTGTGTGTGTGTGTGTGTGTGTGTGTGTGTAGATACATAGGTAGATAGATATCTCACAATTTCTTATCTACCCATTGATTGATGGGCACTAGCAATGTAGAAGTGTTCCCTGTTTACTGCCTCCACACCAACATCTATTGTTCTTTATTTTTTTATCATGGCCATTTTTGGTCATTTGAAAGAAGAGGAAGAACTGGAAAGAGAAAGAGCAAGGAGGAAAATTTTTTAAAGCAACTTTTGAGAAAACTTTGCCACCTTCATTTTTTGAGAGACTGTAAAATAATTGCGTTAGATTTGGATTGGTTCCACATTTTCCAATTGCAAACTGTGAATTGGGCTGCTATAAACATGTGTGTGCAAATATCTTTTTTGTATAATGACTTATTTTCCTCTGGGTAGATACCCAATAGTGGGAGCTGGATCAATGGCAGATCTAATTATAGTTTTTAAAGGAATCTCCACACTGTTTTCCATAGTGGTTGTACTAGTTTAAATTCCCACCAGCAGTATAGAAGTGTTCCCTGTTCACTACATCCATGCCAACATCTGTTATTTTTTATTTTTTGATTATGGCCATAATTGGTCATTTGAAAGAAGAGGAAAAACTGGAAAGAGAAAGAGCAAGGAGGAAAATTTTTTAAAGCAAATTTTTAGAAAAATTTCTCCCCTTAATTTTTTGAGAGACTATAAAAATAGCTTGCATTACTTTTGCAAATGTTTTTGGATGACAAATATTCATGTTTCTAATTTGACATAGAGCAAAGATGAGACCATGAAGCATACAATGTATATGTATATATGGGTATGTGTATGTATCTATTCAAATGTGTGTGGAGGAGATTGCATATGTTCTCCATAAGTGAGGATCACATGAGAATCCTCAAATTTAAATCTGGTTACTAAACAGTGCTTATTCTTTCAAAAGCTTAAAAAAGTAATGCACATTTATTGTACATAAATAGCTTTTTGCCTAAATTAATATTTTTTTTCATTTTGATGTTTTTTCTTTTTATTTTTGTTTTATCTATAGGATAAACAGTTATTCTAAGCAAATAAAATTACTGTCATATCAGTGATATATTGCTTTATTGTTAATTCATTAATTTTCAAGAAATGTAGACTTTTAGCTAAATATAAAATTATTTGTAGAATAAAAAAGATGTTACATAAATAAGAATATGAAAACTTTGGATATTTCTGGTTTATCATCAATCCTACCTTTATGCATATATATTAACCAAAATTAAAACAATGTATCTAAAGATTAAATATTAAAAGAAAACTTACATAGGTAGGCTTGACATGATTTTTTTCTTATAATAGTTTTCCTATAAACGTTAATGTACATTTCTTTTGTATGTAATCTATTGATTTTTAGAACTCCAAAGTCAAGAATGACAAATATTGAAATCCAACATACAATGTTATTGACCAACAGCTTAGTATAAATGGAACCTCAAATTTTTAAATCTTATTGTCATTTATTCAAATATTATCTCAATAAAATGCATGTTAATATATTTTTAAAATTTCTTTAGGAATAATACAAGCAAGAATTTTCGTTCTATACTCTGAAGAACTGAACAACTTCTAAGGCTAGAATTCTTCATTGATTGATACTGTACAGTTGATACTTCACACAGCTCAAGATCTTTTTATAAACCACCTGCTTGTGATGAGACATTTTCTCATTATAATATGCAATGTGTGTTGTCTCATCTTAATCAAATTTCTTATCACAAAGGTATAAATAAAAGCTTCTCAAATATCAACTTAATGTCTGATGCACATATTCTACTTGTGTTAAGCATGCTACGAAATAAAAATCTGTTCTTTGTTTATAATATATACACACTAGATTTGATTTTTATGTTTCTCCCTACTAAATTTAAAAAGCTTACTTAAAAAATCATGGTAAGTAGTCAAAATATTATTTCCAGAATAGTTGTTGTCTGTGTGTGAAAGATAAGTTTGATGTTTATTTACTTATGATTTTCCCTGTGAGATAGACTTAGAAAAAATGATAGGAATATTGGCTGTCAGTCTGAGGGTAAGCATTAATCTTCATAAGTGACAGAGGGCTGAGCTCATATATTTCTACAAAGAGATAATTTTTGGAATGAATCTAATATATTCTAATTTTTGGAAATGAAACTTTCTAACTTACAAACAACTAAATTATAAAGTTACTAGACTGAGAAGGGCAACTGAAATCCAGCTAGCTCTGTTACATGAGCCGTGTCCACTTTTTTGCTTGAGGCCCACTGTGCAAACCTATCTATTAGGAAATATACACAAGGAAAATTACACAATGTTTTATTTTCAGGTGAGGAACTGAATTCAATGTACACTTGCATGTGTCTTGATTCTCATCTCAGCCTACTTCATCCCAAAATATAAGTTGTAAATTTACTTCTGAGAGTATAAAGGAGTGCTGTTTTCTCCAAGGTCACTTATCATGCAAACAATGAAAAGGCTGCTCTCCCTGTACCAATCTCTATGCCAATCTTGATGAATTGTCAGGACTTTGTGTTTCAGAAATGTAGACTGTTCTTATACATAGGGATAATCAACAGCATTTTGCCGTTTCTATGAGAAGAATAAACTTGAGAAGTGGAGTATAACCCACTGTTAACATCCTGGGTAACTTTATGTCTGATTTTTCAAGATATAAAATACAAATGTGTTGTATAATGGTACTGAAGATGGTCTCAGCCACACACCTGAAAAGCAGAGAAATACCTGAGAACTGATAGAAAGTCAGAGTTTCAACAACATTCATGGAGATCTGAGTCTGTTTGAGAGGATTTCCTTGGAGAAGCAGAACATCATATGAAATGTACTATTGATGCCTATGAGAACTAGACAATGGGCACTTTAGCTATGGGTAACTGAGAGAAAATGTCATGCTACACATGACATGGAGAAAATGAAGCCACCAGCAGAAATAGCTATCATGTGATAATAAGCATCTCCCAAAAAGGTTGTCAGAAATACTCTATATAACAGTCTTCACATATAATAAGTGTTCAATATTTCTCATCATTTTTATTATCACTCTAAATATTCTTCATACATTTCTACTTAAGTAGAAATAGGTTGAGAAATCTTGCTTAGTCTTAGAACAATTTTTTCCCATGATGACTGAGGACCCATATGGAGCTTAATTCACCCTCATACTAACTTATTTTAAAAAAACACACACACACGCACACACACACTCCATACAAGATGGCCAAATAGGAACAGCTCTGGAGTGCAGTTCCCAGCGAGAGCTGTGCAGAGGGCAAGTTATCTCTGCATTTCCAAATGAGGTACCAGGTGCATCTCAATGGGACAGGTGGCACAGTGGTTGTAGCCCAGGAAGGGCAAGCTGAGGCAGGGAGAGGTGCTGCCACATGTGGGAAGCACAATATCCAGAGGACCCCCATCCCTACCCAGCGGAGGCCATCGGGGGCTTTTCCATCCACTCCAGCACTCTGGTTCAGATACTGCTCCTCTCCCACAGCTTTTACCACCCACAGACCACAAGATTCCCAGACTGAAAAGCACCATGAGTTTCCAGCACAGCCAGTGCCTGCCAGTTTTCACACAAAAACTCACACAACTCTGGACGGCTGTTTCAACTGGTGCCAGGAATGCCTGGGAGACAGAGCCACCCATTCAACAGAAAAAGAGGGGGTTAAAAGCAGGGAACTAGGTGATCTGGCTCAGCAGCTGCCACTCCAACAAAGAGCAGGAATCTGAAATGCTCTGACTCGAGAGTTTCACAGCAAGCACTGTACCCAGAATGTGCAGCTCTGTGGTGGGAAGGGTGTCCACCATTACTGAGGCAGTCCACCATCACCAACTACCGAGGCAGTTCTAACTGTACCTCTGTTAAAAAAAAAAAAAAAGGAAGTCTACACAGCAGCTGGGCAGGGTCTGTGGCAGCTCAGCAATGCCTCTGCTGGCAGACTGTGACTAGACTCCCTCATTGCTGGGCGGGCATATCTAAAAAAAGGGAGCAGCACATCAGGAACTTATAAATAAACCCCAATCTTCCCAGGACAGAGCACCTGGGAAATGAGGTGGTTATGAGTTCTGCTGCAGAAAACTTAAACGTATCTGCCTAGCAGCTCTGAAGGGAACAATGGAGCTCCCAACTCAGCACCTGAGCTCTGATAAGGGACAGACTGTCTCCTCAAGCACCTCCCTGACCCTCATATATCCAAAGAGGCACCTCATATAAAAGGAGCTCTGGATGACATCTGGCGGGTACCACTCTGGGACAAAGATAACAGAAAAAGAAACTGGCAGCAACCCTTGCTGTTCTGCAGCCCCCCACAGGTGATTCCCAGGCAAGCAGGGCCTGTAGTGGATCTACAACAGTCCTGCAGCAAAGGGGCCTGTTAGAAGAAGAACTAAAAAACAGAAAGAAATAACTTCAACTTCAACAAAAAGGACATCCATTCAGAGACCTAATCTGAAAGTCAACAACTACAAAGACCACAGGTAGATAAATCCACAAAGATGGGGAGAAACCAGAGCAAAAAGGATGAAAACACCAAAAACCAGAATGCCTCTCCTCCTCCAAGGGATCACAACCCCTCATCAGCAAGGGAACAAAGATAGATAGAGATCAAGTTTGATGAATTGATAGAAGCAGGCTTCAGAAGGTGGGTAATAACAAATTTCTGTGAGCTAAAACAACATGTCTTAACACAATGCAAAGAAATTAAGAGCTGGAGGAAGATCCAAGATGGCCCTTTAGAAGCAGCTCAGGATGGCAGCTCCCAGTGAAAGTGCAGAGGGTAAGTGGATGCCAGATTTCCAGATGAATCTTTATTGCCCACAGACCAGGAGATTCCCAGGTGGAGGAGCCCCACGGTTCGCCGGCGTGGCTCTTTCGCCTGGTGCGGCTGTTTTGCAGGCACCCCAGCACGGCGGCTCTCCATACAAAATACACTGGTCTGGTTGCCCATTTAAGCAGGCAATTGGAGCTCTGGAAAGGCAGATTCACCCATTCATCTGATTAAATGGGTCTGAAACAGAGAGCCAGGACAGGGGATTCCTGGGCTGCACCATTGTTTCAGCCAGCGCAATTGGTCACCACATGAGAAATCACATAGATCCCGGCGCCCTTTCAGCAGGCAACTGGAACACCTAGGAGAGAGTCAACTGTTCAACTTAAGAAAAAAAAGGCTCTGAGGCAGAGAGCCAGGTGATCAGGCTCAGCGGGTTCCACCCCCACAAAAACAAACAAAAAACAGCAATTGGAAATGCTCGGGGTTGAGAGTTTCATGGCAAGCACAGCTGAACCCAGGATGGTGCAGCTTGGTGGGGGAGGGGCGTCCGCCATTACCAAGGCACTCCACCCCTACTGAGGTAGTCCACCATTGCTGGGGCAGCCTGCAGTTGCCGAGGCAACCCGCTGTTGCCAAGGTAACCCACCATAACAGAGAGAGTCCGCCATTACAGAGGCGGGCCACCATTGCCGAGGCAGTTCTAACCGCACCCATATAAACAGGACTGCAGGGAAGGTCACACGGCAACAGGGCAGAGACCACAACAGCTCAGCAAAACCCCTGCAGGCAGACAGTGAGTAGACTACCTCCTTGCTGGGTAAGCAGCCCTGAAAAAAAAAAAAAAAAAAAAAAAAAAGCAACACAACGGATACTCATAAATAAAGCTCTAACTCCCCCGGACAGAGCACCTGGGGAAAAAAGGGGGGTTCATGAGTTCTGCTGCAGCAGATGTAAATGTACCTGCCTAGCACCTCTAAATGAACAATGGAGCTCACAGCAAAGCAACTGAGCTCCTATAAAGAACAGACTATCTCCTCAAGCAGTTCCCTGACCCTCGTATATCCAAAGAGTTACCTCACAAAGGACTGATCAGACTGACATTTGGCAAGCATAATTCTGGGACAAAGATAGCAGAAGAAGAAACTGGTAGCAACCCTTACTGTTCTGCAGCTGCTGCAGGTGATCCCCAGGCAAGCAGGGCCTGGAATGGACTTCAGCAGTCCTCCAGCAGAGGGGCCAGATTGTAAAAGGAAAACTAAGAAACAGAAATAACTTTATCATCAACAATCTGGACATCCACTCAGAGACCCAATCTGAAAATCAGCAACTAGACAGATGACAGGTGGATAAATCCACAAAGATGTGAAGAAACCAGTGCAAAAAGGAGAAAAACACCCAAAACCAGAACACCTCTCCTCCTACAAGGGATCACAACTCCTCACCAGCAAATGAACAAAGCTGGATGGAGAATGAGTGTGATGAAATGACAGAATCAGACTTCAGAAGGTGGGTAATGAGAAACTTCTGTGAGCTAAACAAACATGTTCTAACTCAATGCAAAGAAACTAAGAATCTTGAAAAAGGATTTGACAAAATGATAACAAGAATGGACAACTTAGAGAGGAATATAAGTGAATTGATGGAGCTGAAAAACAAAACACGAGAACGTCACGAAGCATGTGCAAGTTTCAACAGCCGAATTGACCAAGCAGAAGAAAGGATATCAGAGGTCGAAGATCAACTCAATGAAATAAAATGAGAAGGCAAGATTAGGAAAAAAAGCACAAAAAGCAATGCACAAAGTCTCCAAGATATGTGGGACTATGTGAAGACACCTAAGCTACGTTTGATAGGTGTACTTGAATGTGATGAAGAGAATAAATCCAAGCTGGAAAATACTCTTCAGGATATTATCCAGGAAAACTTCCCAACATAGCAAGGCAGGCCAACACTCCAATGCAGGAAATACAGAGAATACCACAAAGATATTCCACAAGAAAAGCAACCCCAAGGCACAAAATCATCAGATTCACCAGGGTTGAAATGAAGGAGAAAATGCTAAGGGCAGTGAGAGAGAAAGGTCGGGTTACCCACAAAGAGAAGCCCACCAGACTCACAGCAGATATCTAAGCAGAAACCCTATAAGCCAGAAGAGTGGGGGCAAATATTCAACAGCCTTAAAGAAAAGAACTTTCAACCCAGAATTTCATATCCAACCAAACTGAGCTTCATAAGTGAAGGAAAAATAAAATCCTTTGCAAACAAGCAAGTACTCAGAAATTTTGTCGCCACCAGGCCTGCTTTACAAGAGCTCCTGAAAGAGGCACTACACGTATAAAGGAACAACCAGTACCAGCCATTTCTAAAACATACCAAATGCTAAAGAGCATCAACAAAAGGAATCTGCATCAACTAATGGGAAAAACAGCCAGCTAGCATCAAAATGGCAGTATCAAATTCACACATAACAATATTAACACTAAATTTAAATGGGCTAAATGCACCAGTCAAAAGACACAGACTGGCAAATTAAATAAAAAGCCAAAACCCATTGGTGTGCTGTATCCAGTAAATCCATCTCACATGAAAGGATACACAAAGGCTCAAAATAAAAGGATGGAGGAAGAGTTACCAAGCAAATGGAGAGCAAAAAAAAGCAGGAGTTGCAATTCTCATCTCTGATAAAATAGACTTTAAAGCAACAAAGATCAAAAGAGACAAAGAAGTACATTATGTAATGGTAAAAGGATTGATACAACAAGAAGAGCTAATAATCCTAAATATATATGAACCCAATACAGGAGCACCCAGATACATAAGGCAAGTTCTTAATGACTTACAAAGAGACTTAGACTCCCACACAATAATAGTGGGAGACTTTAACACTCCACTGTCAATATTAGAAAGATCAACCAGACAGAAAATTAACAAGGATATCCAGGACTTGAAATCAGACCTGGAACAAACAAACCTGATAGACATTTACAGAACTCTCCACCCCAAATCCACAGAATATACATTCTTCTCAGCACCACATCACACCTACTCTAAAATTGACCACATACATGGAAGTAAATCACTCCTCAGCAAATGCAAAAAAACAGAAATCATAACAGTCTTTCAGACCACAGTGCAATCAAGTTAGAACTCAGAATTCAGAAACTAACTCAGAACCGCACAGCTTCATGGAAACTGAAAAACTGGCTCTTGAATGTTGACTGGATAAACAATGAAATGAAGGTAGAAATAAAGATGTTCTTCAAAACCAATTAGAAAGAAGACACAACATACCAGAATCTCTGGGACACATGCAAAGCTGTCTCTAGAGGAAAATATATAGCAATAAGTGCCCATATGAGAAGAGTGGAGAGATCCAAAATTGACACCCTATCGTCAAAATTGAAAGTGCTAGAGGAGCAAGATCAAAAAAAAAAAAACTGAAAACCTAGCATAAGACAAGAAATAACTAAGATTATAGCAGAACTGAAAGAGATAGAGACACAAAAAACCCTTCAAAAAATCAATAAATCCAGGAGCTGTTTTTTCGAAAAGATCAAAAAAATAGACATACCACTAGCCAGATTAATAAAAAAGAGGAGAGAGAATAACCAAATAGATGCAATAAAAAATGATAAAGGGGAAACCACCACAGATACCACAGAAATTCAAACCATCATCAGAGAATATTAAAAACAACTCTATGCACATAAACTAGTAAACCGGGAAGAAATGGATAAATTCCTGGACACTTGTGTCCTCCCAAGCCTAAGAAGATACAACCATGAATAGACCAATAACAAGATCTGAAGTTGAGGCAGCAATTGAGAGCCTACCACACAAAAAAAGCCCAGGCCCAGATGGGTTCACAGCCAGATTCTACAAGACACACAAAGAGGAACTGCTACCATTCCTCCTGAAACTATTCCAAACAATCCAAAAAGAGGGAACCCTTCCCAATTCAATCTATGAGATCAACATCATCCTGATACCAAAACCCGGCAGAGACTCAACAAGAACAGAAAACTTCAGGCCAATATCCATGATGAACATAGACACAAAAATCTTCAATAAAATAATGGCAAGCCATTTGCAACAGCACATCAAAAAGCTTATCCACCACAATCAAGTAGCATTCATCTTAGGGATGCAAGACTGGTTCAACATACACAAGTCTATAAAGGTAATTCACCACATAAACAGAACCAAAAAGAAAAACCACATGATTATCTCAATTGATGCAGAGAAGGCATTTGACAAAATTCAACAGCCCTTTATGCTCAAAACCCTCAGTAAACTTGGTATTGATGGAACATATCTCAAAATACCAAAAGCTATTTACAACAAACCAACAGCCAGTATCATACTGAATGGGCAAAAACTGGAAGCATTCCCTTTGAAATCTGGCACTAGACAGGGATACCCTGTCACGCCACTCCTACTCAATATAGTACTGGAAGTTCTAGCCAGAGCAATCAGGCAAGAAAAATAAATTAAAAATATTCAAATAGGAAAGGAGGAAGCCAAAATGTCTCTATTTGCAGACGACATGATAACATATCTAGAAGACCCCATCGTCTCAGCCCAAAATCTACTGAACCCAATAAGCAACTTCAGCAAAGTCTCAGGATACAAAATCAATGTGCAAAAATCACAAACATACCTATACACCAATAACAGACTTAAAGAGAGCTGAATCAAGAACAAACTGCCATTCACAATTGCTACAAAGAGAATAAAATGCCTAGGAATACAACTAACAGGGAACATAAAGGACCTCTTCACAGAGAACTACAAACCACTGCTCAATGAAATAAGAGAGGACACAAACAGATGGAGAAACATTCCATGTTCACGGTTAGGAAGAATCAATATCATGAAAATGGCCATACTGCCCAAAGTAATTTACAGATTCAATGCTATCCCTATCAAGCTCCCAATGACCTTCTTCACAGAACTAGAAAAAAACACCGTAAACTTCATATGGAACCAAAAGAGAGCCCGCATAGCCAAATCAATTCTAAGCAAAAAGAACACAGCGGGGGGCATCACACTACCTGACTACAAACTATACTACAAGGCTACAATAATCAGAACAGCATGGTACTGATACCAAAACAGAGATATAGACCAATGGAACAGAACAGAGGGTTCGAAGCAAACACAGCTTATCTACAACCATACAATCTTTGATAAACCTGACAAAAACAAGCAATGAAGAAAGGATTCCCTGTTTAATAAATGGTGTTGGGAAAACTGGCTAGCTATGTGCAGAAAGCAGAAATTGGACCCCTTCCTGACACCTTACACTAAAATTAACTCCAGATGGATTAAAGACTTAAACATAAGACCTAACACCATAAAAACCCTAGAAGAAAATCTAGGCAAAACCATTCAGGACATAGGAGTAGGCAAGGACTTCATGACCAAAACACCAAAAGCATTGGCAACAAAAGCCAAAATAGACAAATGGGACCCAATCAAACTCCACAGCTTCTGCACAGCAAAAGAAACAGTCATTAGAGTGAATCAGCAACCAACAGAGTGGGGAAAAAAATTTGCAGTTTACCCATCTGACAAAGGGCTGATATCCAGAATTTACAAAGAACTCAGATTTACAAGAAGAAAACAAACAAGCCCATTCAAAAGTGTGCAAAGGATATGAACAGACACTTTACAAAATAAGACATACATGAGCCCAACAAACATATGAAAAAATGCTCATCATCACTGGTCATTAGAGAGATGCAAATCAAAACCACATTGAGATACCATCTTACGCCACTTAGAATGGCAATCACTAAAAAATCTGGAGACAACAGATGCTGGAGAGGATGTGAAGAAATAGAAACACTTTTACACTGCTGGTGGGAGTATAAATTAGTTCAACCATTGTGGAAGACGGTGTGGCAATTCCTCAAGGACCTAGAAATAGAAATTCCATTTGATGCAGCAATCCCATTACTGGGTATGTATCCAAAGGATTATAAATAATTCTACTATAAAAACACATGCACATGAATGTTCATTGCAGCACTATTTACAAAAGCAAAGACCTGGAAGCAACACAAATGCCCATCGATGATAGACTGGACATTGAAAATGTGGCAGATATACACCATGGAATATTATACAGCCATCAAAAACGATGAGTTCGTGTCCTTTGTAGGGACATGGATGAACCTGGAGAACATCATTCTCGGCAAACTGACACAAGAACAGAAAATGAAATACTGCATGTTCTCACTAATAGGTGGGTGTTGAACAATGAGAACCCATGGACACAGGGAGGGGGGCACTACACACTGGGGTCTGTTGGGGGGAATATGGGAGGGACAGTCAGGGGTGGGGAGTTGGGGAGAGACAGCATGGGGAGAAATGCCAGATATAGGTGAAGGGGAGGAAGACAGCAAATCACACTTCCATGTGTGTACCTATGCAACTATCTTGCATGTTCTTCACATGTACTCCAAAACCTAAAATGCAATAAAAAAAAGAAATTAAGAACCTGGAAAAAACGTTAGACAAAATGCTAACTAGGATAAACAGCTTGGAGAAGAACATAAATGACTTGATGGAGATAAATAAACATGAGAACTTCACAAAGCTTCAACAGTTTCAACAGCTGAATCAACCAAGCAGAAGAAAGGATATCAGATATTGAACACCAACTCAATGAAATAAAATGAGAAGTCAAGATTAGAGAAAAAATAGTGAAAAGAAATGAACAAAGCCTTCAAGAAATATGGGATTATGTGTAAAGACCTAATCTACGTTTCATAGGTGTACCTGAATGTGACAGAGAATGAATCCAAGCTGGAAAACACTCTTCAAGATGTTATCCAGGAGAAATTTCCTAACCTAACAAGGCGAGCCAACATTCAAGTCCAGGAAATACAGAGAACACCACAAAGATATTCCTCAAAAAGAGCAACCCCAAGGCACACAATCATCAGATTCACCAGGGTTGAAATTAAAAATAAATGCTAAGGGCAGCCACAGAGAAAGGCTGGGTTACCCTCAAAGGGAAGCCCATCAGACTCACAGCAGATCTCTCGGCAGAAACCCTATAAGCCAGAAGAAAGTGGGGACCAATATTCAAAATCCTTAAAGAAAAGAACTTGCAACCTAGAATTTCATATCCAGTCAAACCAAGCTTCATAAATGAAGAAGAAATAAAATCCTTTATGGATAAGCAATTGCTGAGAGATTTCATCACCACTATACCTGCCTTACAAGAGCTCCTGAAAGAAGCACTAAACAATGAACAACCAGTACCAGCCACTCCAAAAATGTACCAAATGGTAAAGACCATCAACACAATGAAGAAACCACATCAGCTAATGGGCGAAACAACTAGCTGGCATAAAAATTGCAGGATTAAATTCACATATAACAATATTAACCTTAAAGGTAAATCAGCTAAATGCCCCAAACGAAAGACACAGACAGGCAAATTGGTAAAAAGTCAAGACCCATCGTGTGCTGTATTCAGGAAAGCCACCTCATGTGCAAGGACAAACATAGGCTCAAAATAAAGACATGGAGGAAGATTTTCCAAGCAAATGGAGAGCAAGAAAAAGCAGGAGTTGAAATCCTAGTCTCTGATAAAGTGGACTTTAAACTAACAAAGATCAAAAGAAACTAAGAAGGGCATTTACATAATGGTAAAAGGATCAATGCAACAAGAAGAGCTAACTATCCTAAATATATATGTACACAATAAAGGAGCACCCAGGTACATAAAGCAAGTTCTTAATGACCTACAGTGAGAATTAGACTCCCACACAATAACAGTGGGAGACTTTAGCACTTCACTGTCAATATTAGATCAACAAGACAGAAAATTAACAAGAATATCCAGAACTTGAAATCAGATCTGGACCAAGCAAACCTAATAGACCTCTACAGAACTCTCCACCCCAAATAAAAAGAATATAAATTCTTCTCAGCACCACACTGCCCTTACTCTAAAGTTAACCACATAATTGAAAGTAAATCACTCCTCAGCAAATGCAAAAGAATGGAAATCATAACAGACAGTCTCTCAGAGCACAGTACATTCAAATTAGAACTCAGGATTAAGAAATTCACACGGAACCACACAACTTCATGGAAAATGAATAACTTGCTCCTGAATGTCGACTGCATAAACAATGAAATGAAGGCAGAAATAAAGATGTGCTTCAAAACCAATTAGAAAGAAGACACAATGTACCAGAATCTCTGGAACACATGTAAAGTAATGTCTAGAGGGAAATTTATAGCAATAAATGCCCACACGATAAGCAAAGAAAGATCGAAAATCGACACGCTATCATCAAAGTTGAAAGAGCTAGAGGAACAAGATCGAAAAACTCAAAAGCTAGCAGAAGACATGAAATAACTAAGATCAGAGAAGAAGTGAAGGAGATAGAGGCATAAAAAAATCCTTCAAAAAATCAATAAATCCAGGACATGGTTTTTTGAAAAGATCAATAAAGTAGACAGACCACTAGCCAGATTAATAAAACAAAAAAGAGAATAATCAAATAGATACAATAAAAAATGATAAAGGGGATACCATCACCACTTCCACAGAAATACAAACTACTGTCAGAGTTTACTACAAACAACTCTATGCATATAAACCAGTAAAACTGAAAGAAATGGATAAATTCCTGGACACTTGCACTCTCCCAAGCCTAAACAAGGAAGAAGTTGAAACCCTGAATAGACCTATAACAAGGGCTGAATTTGAGGCAGCAATTAATAGGCTACCAAACAAAAAAGTCCAGGACCAGACAGGTTCACAGCTGAATTATACCAGACACATGAAGAGGAACTGGTACCACTCCTTCTAACACTATTGCAAACAATACCAAAAGAGGGAATCCTCCCTAACTGATTTTATGAGAGCAACATCATCCTGATATAAAAACCCAACAGAGACTCAACAAAAAAAGAAAACTTCAGGCCAATATCCATGAGAAACACAGATGCAAAAATCTTCAATAAAATACTGGCAAACCCATTGCAAAAGCACATCAAAAAGCTTATCCATGATGATCAAGTAGGCTTCATCCTGGGGATGCAAGGCTGGTTCACCATATGTGAGTCTATATAAACATAATCCACCACGTAAACAGAACCCAAGAAAAAAACCACATGATTCTCTCAGTAGATGCAGAGAGAAGAACTTTGACAAAATTCAACAGCGCTTTATGCTCAAAACTCTCAATAAACTAGGTATTGATGAAATGTATCTCAAAATAATAAAAGCTATTTATGACAAACCCACAACCAATCTCATACTAAATGGACAAAAACTGGAAGCATTCCCTTTGAAATCTGGCACTAGGCAAGGATGCCCACTTTCACGACTGCTATTCAATATATTATTGGAAGTTCTAGCCAGAGCAATCAGGCAAGAAAAAGAAATAAAGGATATTCCATTAGGAAAGGAGGATGTCAAATTTCTATATTTGCAGATGACATGATTGTATGTTTTGCAGACCCCATCATCTCAGTGCAAAATCTCCTGAAAGTGATAAGCAACTTCAGCAAAGTCTCAGGATACAAAATCAATGCGCAGAAATCACAAGCATTCCTATACACCAATAACAGACTAACAGAGAGCCAAACCAAGAGAGAACTCTCATTCAAAATTGCCAAAAAAGAAAATAAAATACCTAGGCATACAACTAACAAAGGATGTAAAGAACCTCTTCAAGGAGTACAAACCACTTCTCAAGAAAATAAGAGAGGACACAAACAGATGGAAAACATTCCATGCTCATGGTTAGGAAGAATCAATATCATGAGAATGGCCATACTATCCAAAGCAATTTATAGATTAAACACTAACCCTATTAAGCTACCAATGACCTTCTTCACAGAACTGGAAAAAAAACAACCTTAAACTTCACATGGAACCAAAAGAGAGCCCACATCACCAAGACAACCCTAAGCAAAAAGAAAAAAGCTGGAGGCGTCATGCTACCTGACTTCTTTAAACTATATTGCAAGGCTAGTATAATCAAAACAGCATGGTACTGGTACCAAAACAGCAATATGGACCAATGGAACAGAACAGAGGCCTTGGAGTCAACGCCATACATCTACAAGCAGCTGATCTTAGAGAAATCTGACAAAAACAACCAATAGAGAAAGGATTGCCTGTTTAATAAATGGTGTTAGGAAAACTGCTTCACATGTACAAAAAGCAGAAACTGGGCCCCTTCCTGACACCTTATACTAAAATTAACTCCAGATGGATTAAAGACTTACACACAAGACCTAACACCATAAAAACCCTAGAAGAAAACCTAGGCAGTTCAATTCAGGACATAGACATAGGCAAGGACTTCATGACTAAAACACCAAAAGCATTGGCAGCAAAAGGCAAAATAGATAAATGGGATCTAATTAAACTCCACAGCTTCAGTACAGCAAAAGAAACAATCAATAGAGTGAACCAGCAACCAACAGAATGGGAGAAAATTTTTGCAATCTACACATCTGACAAAGGGCTAATATCCAGAATCTACAAAGAAATAAAAAAGGTTTTTTTTAAAAAAAACCCATTCAAAAGTGGGTAAAGGATATGAACAGACACTTTACAAAAGAAGACATATATGAGGCCAACAAACATATGAAAAAATGCTCATCATTACTGCTCATTAGAGAAAAGCAAATCAAAACCACATTGAGATAACATCTCATGCCAGTTAGAATGGCGATCATAAAAATCTGGAGACAACAGATGCTGGAGAGAATGTGGAGAAATAGGAACACTTTTACACTGTTGGTGGGAGTGTAAATTAGTTCAGCCATTGTGGAAGACAGTGTGGTGATTCCTCAAGGATCTATCAGTGGAAATTCCATTACACTCAGCAACCCCATTGCTGTGTATGTACCCAAAGGATTATAAATTCTTCTATTATAAAGACACATGCACACGTATGTTAACTGCAGCACTGTTTACAATAGCAAAGACCTGGAACCAACCCAAATGCCCACTGATGATAGCCTGGACAAGGAAAATGTGACACCATGGAATACTATGGAATAGTATACACCATGGAATACTATGCAGCCATGAAAACTGATGTGTTAATGTCCTTTATAGGGACATGGATGAATCTGGAAACATCACTCTCAGCAAACTGACACAAGAACAGAAAATCAAACACCACATGTTCTCACTCATAGGAGGGTGTTGAACATTGAGAACACATGGACACAGGGAGGGAAGCATCACACACTGGAGTCAGTTAGGGGGGATAGGGGAGGGACAGCAGGGCGTGGGGAGGTTGAGGAGGGATAACATGGGGAGAAATGCCAGATATACATGACAGGGGGATGGAGGCAGCAAACCACCTTGCCATGTAAGTACCTATGCAACAGCCCAGCATGATATGCACATGTACCTCAGAACCTAAAGTACAATTTAAAAAAGAAAACAAAATAAAATTAAATAAATTCACTCTATTGACAAGAAAAGCTAACTTCCTTGAAGGGATATAAGTTGAGGCACAGAAACAGAAAAAAAAAGAGAAAAATAATAGAAATTATCTGTCTCCCTCATTCCCAAAATTTTTCATCGTTACTTAATGTGTTTGTATCTTCCTTCATAAATATACCTACATTTAGAACAAAATTTAAGGAGCTCTTGAAGAATTTATGAAAAACATGGGGCATTTTTATAGTAAAGTACAATGTCCTTATAACATTTTAGCCTACAGGGTAGATATAGATAGACTCTATTCAAATCTTGAAAGAGAAGTTTATAATGGTATAAAGTGTGCTTAGGATATGAGGCAGAGCTCACTCAGCATATCTCATGGCAATAGAGATGCATCATTAGGCAATATTGTTGTTGCATGAACATCACAGAGTGTATGCACTTACATAAACCTAGATAGTATTACCTACCACCCACATAGGATCTATGGTATAGCCTATTGCTCCTAGTCTACAAACTTGTATAGATATTGCTGTAGTTGAATACTATAGGCAGTTGTAACATAGTAATGGTATTTGTATATTTAAACATGTCTAAACATAGGAAAGATGCAGCAAACATATGGTATTATAATCTTATTTGACCACTGTCATATATGTGACCTGTTGTTGACTGAAATGTTATTACAACATGCCCATTGTCTAGTTTAATAGACATCCATAGGGACATTTCATATAATGTTCAGCATCTCCAAGGAGTTCCTCTCAAACAGGCTCAGATCTCCAGGAAGGTTGTAGAAACTCTGACTTACTGCAGATCTCAGATATTTCACTGCCTTTCAGGTGTCCGGCTGAAACTATCTTCAGCACCAAAAGCTATTACAACATAATAGCACTTCGGTCAACAACAGATCACATCTATGACAGTGGTCCCATACGATTATAATAACATGTTTACTGTATCTTTCCCATGTTTAGATATGTTTAAATACACAAATACCATTACCATGTTACAATTGCCTATAGTATTCAGTACAGGATTGTAGCCTGGGAAAAATAAGTTATACCTTAGATGCTAGGCATGTAATAGGTTATACTATTTAAATTTACCTAAGTACATATATACACTCTGTGATTTTGTTTGGCTGTGTCTCCACCCAAATCTCATCTTGAATTGTAGCTCCCGTAATCCCTACATGTTTTGGGAAGGATCTTGTTCGAGGTAATTGAATCAGGGAAACAGGTTTTCCTATGTTATTCTTGTAATAGTTAATACATCTCATGAGATCTGAATGGTTTATAAAAGGCAGTTCCCCTCAAACACCCGCTTGGCCTGCCACCATGTAAGATGTGCCTTTGCTAGTATTTTGACTTATGTCATGATTCTGAGGCTTCTTCAGCCATGTGGATCTGTGAGTCTATTAAACCTCTTTTTCTTTATATATTACCCAGTATTGGGTATTTTTCAAAGCAGTATGAAAATGGACTAATACAGTACATTGGCACCAGTAGAGTGGGATACTGCTATTAAGATATCCAGAAATATGGAAGCAACTTTGGAAATGAATAACAGACAGAGGGTGGAACAGTTTTGAGGACTCAAAAGAAGACAAGAAAATGTAGGAAAGTTTGGAATTTCTTAAAGACTTGGAGGGCTCAGAAGACAGAAAGATGTGGGAAAGTTTGGAACCTCCTAGAGACTTGTTGAATGGTTTTGACCAAAAAGTCCAGGCTGACGTGATCTCAGATGAAGTTAAGGAACTTATTTGGAACTGGAGCAAAAATGATTCTTGCTATGCTTTAGCAAAGAGACCGGCAGCATTCTGCCCCTCCCTAGAGATCAGTGAATCTTTGAATTTGAGAGAGATGATTTATGATATCTGGTAGAAGAAATTTCTAAGCAACAAAACGTTCAACAGGTGACTTGGGTGCTCTTAAAAACATTGTTTTATGTATTCACATAGATATGATTTGGAATTTAAACTTATGTTTAAAAGGGAAGCAAAAAATTTTCAAAAGTTTGTAATCTGATGATTCGACAGAATAGAAGAACCCATTTTCTGAGGATAAATTCAAGCCAGCTGCAGAAATTTCCACAAGTAACAAGCTGCCAAATGTTAACTGCCAAGACAATGGGGAAAATGTCTCCAGGGCATGTCAGAGACCTTCATGGCAGCCCCACACATCACAATCTGGGAGGCCTAGAAGAAAAAAATGGTTTTGTTGGCCATCCCTAGGGCCTTTCTGCTTTGTGCAGTCTCAGAATTGGTGCCCTGTATTCCAACCTTGACTAAAAGGGGCCAACATAGAGCTATTGCTTCAGAGGGTGTAAGCCCCAAGTCTTGGCAACTTACAAGTGGTATTGGGACTGAGGGTGCATAGAAGTCAAGAATTGAGGTTTAGGAACCTCCCCCTAGATTTCAGATGATGAATGAAAAGTTCTTAATATCCAGACAGAGGTATGCTGCATGGGTGGAGCCCTTATCGGGAACCTCTGCTAGGGCAGTGTGGAAAAGAAATGTGGGGCAGGAGCCCTCACACAGAGTTCCCACTGGAGAACTGCCAAGTGGAGTTGTTAGAGAAGTTCACCATTCCCCAAACCTAAAAATGGTAAATCTACCAACAGTTTGTACTATGTGCCTGTAAAAGCCACAGACACTTAACTCCAGCCCATGAAAGCAACCAGGAGAGGCTGTACTCTGCAAAGCCAAACAGGATGAGCTGCCCAAGACCATGGGACCCCACCTCTTGCATTAGCTTGAACTGGATATGAGATATGGAGTCAAAGGAGATCATTTTGGAGCTTTAAGACTTGACTGCCTGCTGGATTTCAGACCTGCATGGGGCCTGCAGCTCCTTCATTTTGGCCAATTTGTAATGGCTATACTTACCCAATGTCTGCATCCTCATTGTGTCTAGGAAGTAACTAACTCAATTTTGATTTTACAGGCTTACAGATCAAAGGGACTTACTTGCCTTCTCTCAGATGAGAGTTGGATTGTGTACTTTTGAGTTAATTCTAAAATAAGTCAAGACTTTAGGGAACTGTTGAAAAGGCTTGAGTGATTTCAAAATGTGAGAATGTGAGATTTGGGAGCAGCCAGGATTGGAATGATATGGTTTGACTGTGTCCCTACACAAAGCTTATTTTGAATTGTAACTCTCATAATCCTCACATGTTCTGGGAGAGACCTGGTGGTAGGTAATTGAATCATGGGGGCAGGTTTATATTTTATTTTTAACAATGTAAACATGTTAACGTTGATGTAACAATGTAAACTTGTAACAATGATTTTATTTTGTTTTTAAAACAAAACCATTAGCATCTTGATTTTACTATGTAAACTTGATCAGGGGAAAAAAAAACCTCCCTGTAAGTGGATCTAAATGATTAAATATTTTTATCTGAATTCCAATGATTATAGTTGGTAATTATTGAATATTGAGTAAAGCCTGTCGAACAGTAAAGGAGTAATTATTTTACATGTAAAAATTATGTTCACATAAGAACAATGGCAAAAATAAAGCACAAGGTGAAATATTTTAATTTTGGGTATTGTTGAAGTTAAAAGACTTGCTTATTAACACCCAGCAGCATGAAGCAGTTTTAACAGATGAGTGAAGAATCTCTGTCAACAGTGTTATAACCTTGCTTTATCTGAAATAAAGCCAATAAAAATTCACTTCTTTTGTGTGGCTGAAAGTCTGTCAGTTTATTCCTGTTCTTGAACAAAAGCTCTGTAAGTGACATTTTGGCATTTGTATCTTATATCAAATACGGCCATAAAGAAATAAACATTTGATAAACTACTTCCATATGTATTTCATTAAAAATTCATAAAAGATTTCATTTGCCAAATAAAAAGCAAACTACCATCTTTCAGAATCAAATAAAAAATTATAGCAATAAAATAAATTTTCTCCAATTACAATAATTAGTATGCTCACACTAAATACAAAGCAAATTATCTGTCCTCCCATATCCTCCCATAGAATTTAACAAAATACAAAATATTTGAGAAGTGTCAGAAATTAGGACCTAAGGAGATTATTATTGCATCATGCCCCTGAAAATATAGCCAAACATAATCTATAAACATTTCAGCTCATTGTATGACATCTATAAATAAAAAATATTTTTAAAAAAAACAAAATGGTATATAAATGGTAGTATTCCAGTGTCTCAATTTAATGAGTGGAAGATGTCTGAAATATCAATTAACTTATTCATTCCAGTTCCTAATACTAGAGGGAAGACTACATCAGAAGGGTATGTGTTACACCTTGTTCTTCTTTCCCTGTCACTTGTTACAAGGAAAGTTTGGCTCGACTCAGTTGCTTTATCCACAAAGCTCAGGTTCTGTCACCAGGGCTGTTTGAAATAATCTCTCAGCAATAGCTTTCCTGCTTCAAGGCCATCCTCTCAAGCACAGGACACATGAGGCACTGTTATCCTATGTTTTAGCTTCTGTAGCGCTCCCATTTACCCTCCTCTTCTGAGTCTTGCTCTCTCCTCTGGATCTTACCAATGGGCTCACCGGACTCATCCAGCTCACCCTTTAGTAACCCATGATGAGTTCAGGCTTTTAGAGAGAGCCTGGAGAGATGGTGTCGCCTAATATTTTCTCTAGGGCCAGCAAATACCAATAAACTAGAAACAGTTTGAATTGGGGCAAAGGTAACATATTGAAAACAAATACAATTTATTATCCCAATATTATATGCTGCCATGTATGAATATAAAATATGTAGTGAATAATAAGGGCAACCAAAACAAATTCAGGCTGTACTTTCAAAAGCACATGACATCTAAATAAGACTAGTAACAGAGGGTGGTATTCTACACATCAGGAATCAAAAAGAAACAAAAGAAAATAAAAACAAGGGCAGTGAGAATAATGACTCCACCCTAGTTTTTATTCTATTGGAAGGAAAGCATAGGTAAAAGAGGAAGTGTCTGATGTCAGGCATAGAAGGGTTAAATCATTCATTTTCTTATATGTAAACTGAAGAAAATTTTACTTGATACAAGAAGAAATAGAAAATATATAGCTCTCCCTACAACAGAGGAAAATTAAAATGTTTTAGGAAGATTTGAAAAATAAAAATACCAAATAGAATAAATGTGTGAAGTAGAGAGAAGACACGAGATTTTTTATGCATTTTTGTTTCACCATTATCTGTGTGAGAAGATTCTTCTTAAAGTATTACAGTCTCTTCTCAAATTGTCTCAGAAAGAGAGCTCATATTGTAACCCATTACCATGGTCATATATTTATACTGAAGCTTTCCATATACAATCTCCTGCATTGTGAAAAAAAATACCTGTTTTGCAAATAGTAATTTCTCTTTCATAACTCAAATTAATAATGTTATAAAACTTTGTAAATCATACAACTAATTTAATAAATAAGTGAAAGATATATTTATTCTTTCTTGTATATAAACTATGTATCTCATTTTTCACACTAAAAGTCAAATACCCTTCACCAGTTATTTTCCTAGATATGAACTTGCCATCTGTCCTCTGATACTAGGGCTAGGACTTGGCAAACCATACTCTTGCTTTGGCAGCTGGCTCCCTACTAGATTCTGACAACAAAAAATATTTAAAAAGAGACCAAAAATGCTGGAAGAATCAAATAGATACATACTCCTTGCTATTTTCTTTAAAATCCCTTTGCTTCCTGTTCCTGTTGCTGTTGCTTCAGGAAAGCTTCTTTACCCTGGAAATGGCAGATGGTTCCAGTGGCAGCATTTGATACCTAAATAAGGCTCATGACATTCCCTTAGAGACCACAGTTAAACCCAGCCTGAGATATGTGAACTTCATAAATGAAGAGTCATAGTCATGCTTCTGTTTCAATAATTTCAAACTCTTCCCTTTGTCACAAGTCCTAAGGTTGTCAAATATTTCTTGCAGTTATTACCTACATCTTACTTTGGTGGTCACGTTAGCCTTTTTCGTATTTTTAACCTTTAGTTAACAATTCTTTATGTTAAATTCTTCCTGTTAAAATAACTGATGTGGTGTATACCTCCCAATGGAACCTCCCTGGCTGATAAAGACATTAGTACCAGGAATGAGGACTCAAAAACAGAGCCCTTCAAAGATGGAGGTTTAAAATTGGTTCGGTCAAGTCTTTGTTAGAGACCACAGTACTGAGCTCCTTACAGGTGGCCAATAGATGAAACTAATCCGCATTATGTAGTGCCATCATGATTAATCATATTATTGCCTCTGTTTTATGTTGATGAAGCAAGTTCCTTGGGGCACCAAGAAACTGCTTCTCTCAACTGTTAAGTGTAGTCAGGATGACCCCAAGGAGTGCACTGGATTATTTACAATAACAAAACAACAAACTCAGCCCTGTGACAGCTCAAACTAGAGTCAGATAACTGTAGAAATTCTATAACAGTCCTAAGATAAACCCTTATTCTTTATAGCTACAGGCCTGGTCTTAATTAAAATCAGACATAAATTTTAACTGAGTGGGTTGAAAAGTATCACAGAAGTTGAATTTGCAGCCTCATCAATTCTCTTATGTAAACATTAGGATACTGCTTGGGAAAGAATGGGATCCTCATAATTCAAGAGTTCATTGGATTGGACACAATTTAAGCTGAGAATCTTCAATGTCAAGTCACCCCGAACCTCCCTTACCAGTGGAAGTAGGTTCCTCTCTTGTTTCTGAGATCAGTCTTCCCCTACTGGAAGATCCTGTAGCATAACCTCACCTAGGGGCTCACAAATGGATGCTTGTTCTCAAGATCTTCTTCTTGCTACCCTGCCCACAATGAGATATCCACAATCAGAATCATATTGCAGAATGATCCAGAAAGACAAATGCCAAGTCTGACTAGGGTAGAAAAAGATTACGTATCAAAATAATTGCACGAGTTTTGTTAATTTAGGTTGGCATAAATCTGGAATGTAATTTAGAGTTAGATCTATGTGTCATTAGAACTAAGCCCAAAACTTAATTCTGTAGTTTATAATAAATTCTACAAATACTATTTATTATTTATAGTATATACCAACAAATGGTACCAGTGGCTTGTGTAATATTGACTGCTTTCATATATTATCTCATTTAATTTGCCCCTATCCTTAGTAAGACTATTATTCCCACTTTATAGATAAGGACGCTGATTCACATATGCTTATTATCCAACCTTAAGTGATTATTTAGTAGCATAGCTGGTGTTCAAACCTACAAACATTTATGTTTTTCTTCTTCCTTCAACTCTACTCTGAAATAAAGCTTTATGATTAAAATTTATTTCCCTCATTGAGGCAGTTTTAGTGCAAAGCATCCCACTAGTAGAATTCAACTAGTTAAATCTAGACCGCTAAAACAAAGTGCAAAATATGAATATCTTTGGCAGGTGTTATTTATATTTGAAAATATATAGTATGTTATTTAAGGAAATACTTTATTTTCTCATATAAAAATTATGTTAATAGTCTTGCCTTAGCTCAGAATCCTTCATTCTTATATCCAAGATATAAAATTTATAAACTGTTTAACAAAAGCAGAACAATCCAGTACTTTTCAGTATTTTTTTAATAAATCTAAAAATTAAACTTTTTAAAATAAATAAAATGTGCCATCTTCTTTCATAACTTTACTTTTTAAAGTTTTATCTTAATGTTTTATATATATAAAAATATATTATTTATTTTTATATATATAAAATATCAAATATATATATATATATTTGAATTGTACTTTAGGTTCTGGGGTACATGTGCATATCATGCAGGCTTGTCACATAGGTACATACACTTCAAGGTGGTTTGCTGCCTCCATCCCCCTGTCACCTATATCTGGCATTTCTCCCCATGTTATCCGTCCCCAACCTCCTCATCCCCTGCTGTCCCTCTGCTACTCCCCTCCAACAGACTCCAGTGTGTGATGCTCCCCTCCCTGTGTCCATGTGTTCTCAATGTTCAACACCCTCCTATGAGTGAGAACATGTGGTGTTTGATTTTCTGTTATTCTGTCAGTTTGCTGAGACTGATGGTTTCCTGATTCATCCATGTCCCTATAAAGGACACAAAGTCATCATTTTCTATGGCTCCATAGTATTCCATGGTGTATATGTGCCACATTTTCCTTGTCCAGGCTATCATCAGTGGGCATTTGGGTTGGTTCCAGGTCTTTGCTATTGTAAACAGTGCCACAGTGAACATATGTGTGCATATGTCTTTATAATAGAACAATTTATAATCCTTTGGGTACATACACAGTAATGGGGCTGCTGAGTCTGATGGAATTTCCATTGCTACATCCTTGAGGAATCACCACACTGTCTTCCACAATGGCTGAACTAATTTACACTCCCACCAGCAGTGTAAAAGTGTTCCTATTTCTCCACATCCTCTCCAGCATCTGTTGTCTCCAGATTTTTATGATCGCCATTCTAACTGGCATGAGATGTTATCTCAGTGTGGTTCTGATTTGCATTTCTCTAACGAGCAGTAATAATGAGCATTTTTTCATATGTTTCTTGGCCTCATATATGTCTTCTTTTAAAAAGTGCTCATATCCTTCACCCATTTTTGAATGGGGTTGTTTGTTTTTATCTTGTAAATCTGTTTTACTTCTTTGTAGATTCTGGATATTAGCCCTTTGTCAGATGTGTAGATTGCAAAAATTTTCTCCCATTCTGTGGGTTACTGGTTCACTCTAATGATTTTTTTTTTTTTTTTTTTTTTTTTTTTTTTGCTATACAGAAGCTGTGGAGTTTAATTAGATCCCATTCGTCCATTTTGGCTTTTGCTGCCAGTGCTTTTGGTGTTTTAGTCATGAAGTCCTTGCCTATGCCTATGTCCTGAATGGAAATGCCTGGGTTTTCTTCTAGAGATTTTATGGTGTTAAGTCTTATGTTTAAGTCTTTAATCCATCTGGAGTTAATTTTAGTATAAGGTGTCAGAAAGGGATCCAGTTTCTGCTTTCTGCACATGCAAGGCAGTTTTCCCAATACCATTTATTAAACAGGGAATCCTTTCCCTACTGCTTGTTTTTGTCAGGCTCGTCAAAGATCAGATGGTTGTAGATGTGTGGCATCACCTCCAAGGCCTCTGTTCTGTTCCTTGGGTTTATATCTCTGTTTTGGTACCAGTACCTACTGTTTTGATTATACTAGGTTTGTAATATAGTTTGAAGAAGTCAGGTAGAGTGATGCCTCCAGCTTTATTCTTTTCGCTTAGGGTTGTCTTGGCCATGCACCTCTCTTTTGGTTCCATATGATATTTAAGGTGGTTTTTTCCAGTGCTGTGAAGAAGGTCATTGGTAACTTCATGGGGATAGTGTTCAATCTATATATTACTTTAGGCAGAATGGCCATTTTCACGATTGATTCTTCCTAACCATGAGCATGAAATATTTTCCATCTGTTTGTGTCCTTTCTTACTTTCTTGAGCAGTGGTTTGTAGTTCCCCTTGAAGGTGTCCTTTACATCCTTTGTTAGTTTTATGCCTAGGTATCTTATTTTCTTTGTAGCATTGTGAATGGGAGTCCTCTCTGGGTTTAGCTCTCTGTTTGTCTGTTATTGCTGTATAGGAATGCTTGTGATTTCTGCACATTGATTTTGTATCCTGAGATTTTGCTGAAGTTGCTTGTCAGTTTCATGAGATTCTGGGCTGAGATGATGGGGTCTTCTAAATGTACAATCGTGTTGTCTACAAATAGAGACAATTTGACTTCCTCCTTACCTAATCGAATACCTTTTATTTCTTTTTCTTTCTTGATTGCTCTGGCTAGAACTTCCAATACTATATTGAATAGCAGTTGTGAAAGAGAGCATCCTTGCCTAGCACCAGATTTCAAAGGGAATGCTTCCAGTTTTTGCCCATTCAGTATGATATTGGCTATGGGTTTGTTGTAAATAGCTTTATTATTTTGAGATATATTCCATCAATTTCTAGTTAATTGAGAGTTTTGAGCATAAAGGGCTGTTGAATTTTGTAAAAGGCCTTCTCTGCATCTATTGAGATAATCATGTGGTTTTTGTCTTTGGTTCAGTTTATGTGGTGGATTATATATATAGATTTGCATATGTTGAACCAGCCTTGCATCCCTGAGATGAAGCCTACTTGATCATGACAGGTAAGTTTTTTGATGTGCTGTTGCAATCGGTTTGCCAACATTTTATGGAAGATTTTTGTATCTATGCTCATCAAGCACATTGGCCTGAAGTTTTCTTTTTTTGTTGAGTCTCTGTGGGGTTTTGGTATCAGGGTTAATGTTATATTTTTATCTATCCCATCCCATCTTACAATGACTTCTCTCCAAAATGTTATGTTGTATTGACTAAGTGTCACTACCTGAAAACTTCAATGTTTTTTGACTTGATCCCTGGTTATGTCTAATGCACTGTTGGGTATTAAATAGAATTGAGTAGATTCTACAATGGAGGGGCATGTGTGTATACCACCAAACCACAAGGCAGAAGTATTATCTCCATTTCTTCCCTTCGTCTAAAAATATTCAGTATTTCATAGACAAGAAAACAGCAGATGTACCAGATTGAGTCTTCACATTGGAGTCTGGCAGACTTGAAACTGAGTGAATCGGGGCCCATCACTAGAACACTCCAGGCTTCATTTTCCTCATCTGTGAAAAAGAACAATAATGTCTGCCCCTGGAATTACTGTGAGGATTTGATGGGATTAAAGTAAAACCTTTAGTTAACATACTGCTGCCTGATACATGCACCCAGTATTATTAATGATTGATTCAAAAATGCAAACTATTGTTCTTGAGTGTTTCTATGAGGGTGTTGCCAAGGAGATTAATATCTGAGTCACTGCACTAGGAGATGCAGACCCACCCTCAATCTAGGTGGGCACCATCTAATCAGTTGCCAGCGTGGCTAGAACAAAGAAGGCAGAAGAATGTGGAAGGACTTGAGTTGCTCAGTTTTCTGGCTTTTACCTTTCTCTCATTCTGGATGCTTCCTGTGCTGAAACATCAGACTCCAGATTCTTTAGCTTTTGGACTCTAGGACCTACATCAATGGTTTGCCAGGGGCTTTCAGGCCTTTGGCCACATACCAAAGGCTGCACGGATGGCTTCCCTACTTTTGAGACTTTGGGACTTGGACTGGGTTCCTTGCTCCTCAGCTTGCATATGGCCTATTTTGAGACTTCACCTTGTGATTGTGTGAGTCAACACCCCTTAATAAACTCCTATTCATATACCCATCTATCCTATTAATTCTGTACCTTTAGAAAACCCTGACTAATCAAATAAGCTATGTCCTGGAATTAAAATGAGTACTCCATCCACTATATAGTAACAAAATGACTTTGTGTGTCTGTGAGCTGTGTGGGTTTGCATAAGAGAAAGAGAGAGAAACAGAATCTGAGAGAAGAAAATGACAAAGGAAGGGGAAGGGAAAAAAACTTGTGTATATGGAAAGATGTTTTAGGACTAGAGGATTAACATGAGTTTTCTGTCAAAGTAAAATATTTAACTTTAGTTACAGAATGCTATAATAACATGAAGTCTGATGACACAGGAAAAATAAAGTACAAATTTAAGGCAATTATTACATAATTGTGTTTCAAAATTCTTGCTATGAGTAAGCAAGGAATTTGCACTCTGGAATAGAAAATTAATGTATTAAATTGTTACTTTCAAATTTATTCTGCCTAAATAGAGCTAAATAAAACATTTTAATCTTAAAAATGCATAGATTACTCACATTTAATTCATTGAAAATTTGGGTCAATTCGGAAATATTCTGTAATTAAGTGTTTACAGAAAATATTTCTGTTCTGGCATGTTTAAGGAAATGCATGGTAAACACAAATGGCCAAGGTTGCATAACAGACATTATATGAATTCACTTTTATTAGAACTATTAAATGTTTATTTTAAACCATAAAATGTTGCTCAATCATACCTCCACACATTTGCAGAAGCTTTCTTGTTAAATTAGGAAACTCAATATGCTAAAGAAGTAGTCCTGGCACAATTGCCTTGGCCTCTTTCCTGGAGGCACTTTTGGAAGATGACTTTTGCCTCCCACATGTTTGTTGTCCAATCGACCATCAGGCATCGGTACAGCAGATGGGCTCTGCAGCATACCTGAGCAGTCACCAGCAAGCACAATCAGTGCTACCTCCACTTCTTCATGAACTTAGTTACCTGTTCTACTTTTCTTGTAACTCCTTCCCATAAAAAATTCTTAATGCCCTGAAATGTGCAAGGTTGTGGAGAGAACCAAAGTGAACACAGATACAAATCCTTACCCCAAGAGCTTTGCTCACCTTTCATATCCCAGTTTTGTTTCTGACATTTTCCTAGTCAGATTATTTCATATCTGTCACAGATTGGATTACTTTATACATATTACTCTCATTTTTATACTGTATTTTTTATGCTATATGCTCTCTTTTATTGCATGTGGGAGGCAAAGTCATCTCCTTTTAAAAATGCCACCAGGAAAGAGGCCAAGGCAACTGTGCCAGGGCTACTACTAACCTCCATCAGTTTATTCTGTTTTATCAGCTGTCCCAATCTCCATGCTTAATTACACTTCCAGAACTTCTTCATAAATTATATACAGTTTGTTATGGAATGGTATCAGGGATAGGGGTTTCTTAGTCATTCCAAACAAACTGAGGAACTTTTTTTTGTTTGTTTTAACCTATATCTACCCTAAGTTCACCTTAAGAGTATCTGATTCTATAGGTCCATATGGTGTCCTGGTTTTATGTTTTCTGCACAGGTTTTTAATATAATTGACTCTGATTACTTAATCACTGAGTCCAAAGTTACCTCTGTGCTATGAGAATACAGTTGTCTCTCAGTGTCCATAAGAGATTCGTTAAAGAACCCCCACAGATACCAAAATTTCTGGATACTCAAGTCCCTTTTATAAAATGGTGTCATACTTGCATATAACCTGTACACATCCTCCTGAATACTTCAAATTATCACTAGGTTACTTATAATTGCTAATGCAATGCCCAGCATCACTTCATCACATGGATTCAATGTCCTACTAAGCACATAGCAAATTCAAGTTCTGTCTTTTGGAATTTTGTGAAATTATTTTCCAAATATTTTTGATAAACAATTGGCAGAATCCATGGATGTGGCACTCACAGATATAAAGGGTGGACTGTATGTCCTTTTATTGAACTTTGAGAGTCAAATTTCCTGATGTGATTTAGGGAATAATTTAGCATAGTTTGGTTTTGGCCCTGAAAGGTAGGATACAGAGTGGAGAGGAGGACATGATGTGCAAAGGATAGCAAAATAAAGTTCTAATATTTAGCTAAGGAATGTAAGTCATGTAGCCTGACTAGTGATATTCAACATATGTGTAACACTCTATAGGTCAACAGTTTGTCTTCCATGGATATGTTCTGTCTATGCCCTAAAGACAGAATCACAAGGCTCTGTAGCTACTTCCTTCAGGCGCTGCCTCAGCTATAGCCTTGACAGAAGTCACATCCTTCCCAGGGTAGCTTACATGGAGTGCTCAAATGAAGCAGCGGTCTAAAGGCCTGGCCATCCCAACCAAACCAGGACTCTGGGATGAGAATTCTCACTTTTGAGCTTCCCACTAAGTTGGTTGAGGTTTGCTGAGCCTGCACAGCTCCTGAATTTCTTTCTCTGCACAATCCTGCTTCCTCCTCTTCCCTTCACAGGTGTTGGTTCATAATAAACATCTTTCCACACGTGCCTTCAAAGAATCTAACTTATGATGAATGAAGCAAATAGGAGAGTAATATGTAGACCCAAAACAAGAATATGTGAAATCTTCATCTTGTAATGTTAAACTTCCAATTCTGTTTAGACATCAGAGTTGTTAGGACACAGTTCATTAGAATATACAGTATGAAGATCAAGGTCTCAACAAGTAACTGTGCTTACAAGAGCTCAAATCAATAAACAATTATAACACAATAAGCCATAAACATCTGGCCTATTAAAACTTTATAAACTAAATTTCTGTTGCAAAAAAAGAAAAAGATAAACTGTAGATTTGGTAGATTCTCCTTTTTCTGCTTAAATCTCATGAAAGCCAGCATTTGGTTTTTTTCTCATGTTAGATGAGAAACTTTGTCTAAAGTGAAGTAGTCACAGTATCTACATCTACCTGTTTTTCAAAATCCCCTTTTTTCTGTTTTAGGAGAAGCATGGCTCCTCCAAGCCAGGAATCTGAACCCTCCTTTCTTTCACATGTTCTGGGACTTCATTCCAACAATTTGCTCTTTTTTTTTTTTTTGTCTTCAACCTCCATCTTTTTGTGACGATAATTAAGTAGTCACATGTTCACCCATGAAAAACACAGAAATAAAGTGCTTTTGTTTTGTGTAGACACTTTTTCCTTTTCCAATTCTAACAGGTATGCATGTTTGAATTACTTTATTTCAAAAGAATGAAACAAGATTTTCAAATATAACCAAGCATATTAAAAAGCACAAAATAATATTTTTAATAAAATTCAAATCATACTTAGGTACAATAACCAATATTTGCTAAATATTTTAATTTACTCATCTATTTTCTATTTTATGTCTGCAATTTACCTATTGTTAGTACTCTAGCACATATATGCATTTTATATATTTTTTATTAATAGTGGTACACAATTGAAAATTTGGTCATGAGTTAAAGAAATTTGGTGTCAGAATATCTTCCTGCAATATTTGAATACATATAAAATTCCCTATCAAGAGCTAAAACACAAAACTATGTACCTTTATTTTTAATCCAGTCATTTTATAACTTGGGAAAGTAATTGCAAACACACTATTTCTTGTAAAGAAATTCACTAAGCATTTTGTTGATATAAAACTTAATGAGTCCATAGCTATGCAAACATTACCATTTGGGGTGAAAGACATACAAGTTGTATCTGTAATATTTCTTATAACTGCTTATGAGTCTACAATTATCTCACAATAAAAAGTTAAAATTAATCAGTCAAAAGTTATCAGGTTGAATTCTTTGTTCTTACAGGTTGCATGAATAATATAATATACACAAGATCAGAGATGCAAGATAATATTAACTTTCATCTAAGTTGTTCATGAATAGT
The DNA here is from genome assembly GCF_049354715.1 of Callithrix jacchus. Taxonomy (NCBI): domain Eukaryota; kingdom Metazoa; phylum Chordata; class Mammalia; order Primates; family Cebidae; genus Callithrix; species Callithrix jacchus. The sequence continues at coordinate 128,683,300 of NC_133512.1, forward strand.
TTCAGATGTATTTTTGAAACTATTTTAATGCACATATATTGTAATACAAAGGTAGATTAATAGTTATTCTAAAAATTGAGCATAGAGAGTAGAAAGTTCAAAATCTCTCTCACCAAGGGTAATTCATAATTCCAATCCTTGTCTCAGAAAAAGCCAGTGTTACCCATTACATTTGTTTTATTCAGTAAGAGTGTTTTCAATATAGTTTTAAGTCAGTACAATAAAGATTAATGTTTTTAACAGCTACATCATATTTAACATCTGATTGAATTGGATTGCCACAAATCACTTAACCATTTATCTATTAATAAAATTATATTAATATCCAAAATTTTATTTTATTTTATTTTATTTATTTATTTTTGTGACAGAGTCTTGCTCTGTTGCCAGGCTGGAATGCAGTGGCATGATCTTGGCTCACTGCAACCTCTGCCTCCCAGATTCAAGCAATTCTCCTGCCTCAGCCTCCCGAGTAGCTGGGACTACAGGCACACACCACAATGACCAGCTAATTTTTGTATTTTTTTAGTAGAGACGGGGTTTCACTATATTGGCCAGGATGGTCTCAATCTTTTGACCTCGTGATCCACCCACTTCGGCCTCCCAAAGTGCTGGGATTACAGGCGTGAGCCACCATGCCCAGCCACTCCAATATTTTATTATTACAGTAAGAGATTATAATTTAAAGACTTCTACATATCTCTTTGTCTAAATGTAAATATATTTCCATAGGAAATAAAACTGTTGATTTTGAATGTTTATATTTAAGCTCTGAGGGTTCTCAAATTGTCCTCAACATATTAATAGAAATTCATGCAAGTACAACTTTCTCCATATATATTTTAATATAATATTAAAAATTAAAGAATAATAACCTTGTGGGCAAACCATTCGATATTTTGGTTATTTTAGTTTCATTCTACTGATTACTAAAGGCATTTGGCATTGTTCATATGCTCATAGGCAATTTGAGTTACTACTTCTGTGAATTGCTTGTGCAATTTCTCTACTTAACATTCTATTGACTTGTCTGTTGTACTTGTTTTTATTATGTATACTAATCATTTTATAATGATATGTTTTAAATATTTCTCTTAGTTTCTTCCTGAACATTGTTAAAATATTTAGAAATGACCTGAAAACATTTGTTTCAAGTTCTCTGAATTTCATATTTTATTGCTTAAAAAAGTAATATAAATCAAAACTATCTTTAAATTTGGCTTTTTATTGTCTGTGTTTGTTTACATTTTTACTTAGAAATTTAATGAATGCAGTTTTTTTGCAGTGAAAGAAAATTATAATTTTATTTTTGTTTCTCAGTTGGATAAGCAAATCGATTCATTATCATTTTGTCAACAATCATATTTCAATGATTTGAAATATCCAATTTATACATATCAAAGTCTGCTATCATCATAGTTTATAATTATTTGGCTACGATTGCACTGAAAATGAAGTGTTTTTAGTCACTTTATCTTTAAATATGTTTTTATATCTTATAAGCAACAGTATTCCTCATATTTATTGAATTTTCTATGTACTAAATCACACAGCATTAATTTTATCTATTACTAAGCAATATTAAAACTATTACTTTGTTTTTCTATTGTAACAACTAAGATATCCTTTACAATTTTGACAACAGCAAGTTCTTTAAATTACCAGTGACCCTTGACTTATAATGATTCAACTTTATGATGGTAAAAAGTGATACACATTTTAGTGGAAATTGTACTTCAAGTACCCACAGAACCATTCTGTTTTTCATTTTTAGTACACTATTAAATAAATTACATGAAATATTGAACAATTTTTGGCTTTGTATTCCATGATTTTTGCCTGACTGTAGACTCATGTAAATGTTCTGAAGATGTCTAAGCTAGGCTATGTTATGATGTTTGGTAAGTTAGATGTATTAAATGCATTTTCAGTTCACGGTATTTTCAACTTACAATGAGTTTATCAGAATGTAATCTCCTCATAAGTAGAGGAGCATTTGTATTTCTTTTTATTGTTAACTTTAATGGAAATACTGATAGCATTTCATCTTTAAGAATTGTTTGGTGGACTTCATAAAATATTTAAGGATGAATCTCAACCTCTCTAATAATCAGGTAAATATAAATTAAGAACAAAATCATACTATTGCACATTTATTTACATTTAGTGACACTTAATAAAATCAGTAAAAAATCAATACTAAATGGCTGGTAGGTTGTAGAGAAACAGTTTTATATAGAAATGTGGGAACTGTTCATTAGTCCAGCTATTTTGGAAAGCAACTTAACAATATCTAAAAGAATTGAGGAAAGCCCTTTGAGTATTACATTAGTAGTCAAATAAGTTTTATAAATATATATGGTTTTACACTGCTTCATAATTTGTAAAAACAATTGTTCATGAATGTCATCAATGCTAAATGAAATAGAAAAAATAGTAATAGGTAACAAATGGGAAAAAACTGCACTATATTTAGACAAGGAAATATAATGTACTGCATTTACACGAGAAAGAATAACATATTAAATTTACATAATAAATTATAATTAACTATATGACCATTTTAGATGTTATATGTTTTACCATAGATGCATTGCAAAAATGTGACTTAACAGCATTGAGCTGAAGAATGATGTAGCACAATGAGTTACCTTAAGTTTTAAAATAATTCAAAAGGCCCTTAATAAAATTTGCTTTTAAACCCAGCACAGGAGAGCAAAAAGCACAGAGGCAAAGGATATACTCCAAGTTTTGGATAATGGCTTTTTCTAAGGAAAGATACCTCACAAGGTGGGAAATAGTAAGTTCACAGGATAAGGGCTTTAAACTGAAATTTGTCTTTAAGCATTTTGAACTGAAGGAAATATCTTAAAGTTTGCTATTCTGAATGCTGGGTACACAGATGTTTTCTCTAATTGTTGGTACTGGAAATGTTTCACTAAAATTGTATTTTACTTTCTTTTAGAACAGGAAACAATATTACTTATGGAGAGGATATTTCTTTTCAGGTTTAACTTTTTTTATGTTTAACAAAATATTGGTTTAAGACATACAGGAAAAGAGAGATACAATGCAATATGTTGAGATCATCAGACAGATATGACACAATATAATTTTTAATGGCCAAAATTAAATCATTAAAACAACTATAACTAGATTTCAAACCTCAATGTATGGCAGCCTATTTTAAGACTCTAAGCTGTAGTGATGGGCATGGAGTAAAGGGTAGTAGATGGAAAAACAAACATACCAATGACTACTTTAATCAACTTATTTGTTTTTCAGAGAAGCAAACTAAGGAGCATAGGTGCTCACATAACTTCCTCGGGTCATACCACTTTCTATTCTGGACTCCTTTCTAAGCACTGTCCTGTGTTCAATTTCCTGTGCATTACCAAATTTCTTGAATTAGTTTCAAGATGTTCCCTTATTAACATAATCAATTCTATGCACATTTTTCCAAACATCTAACCAATACACTTACCTACACAGAAATGTAATATAAGGTTTGCTATTTGCAGTAATAACAATTTATTTCTCCTATGTTTTGAAATCTTTACACAAAACAAAAAAGTCTGATTTTTGTTTTTGTTTTTGTTTTATTTTCACGGATATAAGTATTCTCTTTTCAACATACCTTTAAACCTATCAATTTCTTTCTGGATTGCTCTGTGGCCACTAATTTCTTATGTGCAATGCTCTTTATGTAAAACTATAATTTTGTATCATTGAAAAGCTATTGAAATGTTCATAATAATGACTCATGAATCAATCCCAAATACTTATTCTAACCCTTCCTCTTCCTTGTTATATCTAACTCAACTCTAATTAAGCTCAACGTTTTCTTTCAGTCTCTCCCCAAAGAACTCCTGCATTTTCTGTGTTACTGCAACATGATTTCCATTTCTGCTGCTCTGCCAATATCACCTCATCCCTTAGGAAAGGAGCTGTGCACAAAGGCATAATCTTTAAAGAAGAAAGTAAATCTGGAATATCTCCTTGACCAGTACTCAATATTGCTCCAGAGCTCTTTAGAATACTAATGTTCACTCAGAGGAGTAATGAATAAACAAACACAATTACATATATTTAAACTATTGTACTATTGTTCTTTTCTATAAAAATGATTTGAAAACAGTCAGGTAATCTTGGATTTGAATGATCTCTACCATGATTTCCAGTTGTCAGTTACAAAACTGGTCAATTAAATTAATGGAAAGTTTTTAGTATCGCCAAATTGTCAATGTTTTTAGAATGAAATATATTTTTTAGTTTCTTGTATTTTAAATTGTTGCTTAGCAACACTATTTCTAGTCTTGCACATAAATATAACAATAAAAATTAATGTCAGTTATAATATTATTTCTTAGGCTATTAAATATCATCTTATGCCAGCTAATAAAATATAACTCCAGGTGATCATTAATTTCTTTAGTAATCAAAGAAAGAATATTTTAGCAGCATTTAGTGATGCCATGGGTAGTTGATATTATTCAGGTGTTGCCTTATATTCATATTTAAAATTGTGAGAGTTGGAGGAAAAATTCATATTAGTAAACTATTGATAAAATGGTCATTTTTCTACATGTTTTTTGTGTATTTTTCTGTGTGTGTGTCTGTGCCTGTGTAAAAGAAAGAGACACAGAGAGAGATAGAGATTAATTTCTGGCTCTTGACCATGAAGGGATTTCCAGTATTCTCTACAACAACTCTCAATCCTAAGCTTCTTTTCTATCTAATACATGGATTGTCTGGACAGTTTTTGGAGAGTTGTATATCAAACTTCCTTCATCAAAATCAAAGCAAAAGTCAGTAATACAATTAATCTTGGAAGAGAAATCAAGATGAAATAAACGTTTTATTTTGGCTGCTGGAGAATAGCAAAACAGATATCAACAATTCCTTGATTTAGAGTATCACACTCTTTTTGATGTGAATACTATTTATTTTGTCTGTGTTATTTTGAAATATTCCATATAAATTGTTGGATAGAAGTATATTTGAGAAGCTTTGTATATATTGTATTACATGCACAACTGGTTAATTTCCTATAGTGTAATAAATTATATTTGAGGGAATTATTAATTATAGTGGATATACTAGAAAGAAATTATTTACATCTATACCAGACAACCTCTAACAGTTAACATGTAACATCAAAAGTCTGGGACATTTAATCAATGTTAAATAGTAAGCCAAAAAAGTATCTATGCCCGGATCAAGGGTGAGTAAATACAAGCTCCAGGCTGAAACTAGCTTGCCTTCTGTTTTACCATAATAAATAAAGTTTTCCTGAAAAAGGGCCTTGCTACCTGGTTCTTTACAGAAAATATTTGTCAGCTTCTGCCCTTGATAAATCCTTGGATGGTCTTCATACACATGACATTGAAAGAACATGCCATTCACCTTTAGCAGAAATTTTCAAATTTTTTATAATTTTTTAACAAAATTAAATTAAAATGCACAATTAACATTTGAATTTTTTTTTAGGAAGGGAAGGCTAATTTTATTTTAAACAAAATAAGAACTTAAGGAATAAGATGGTTCTTCCAGTAGGTTAAAGTGATCCTGTCAAACATATATACTTCCAGGTTTTTTTTTTTTTTTTTGACATATCATTTATTGACTTTCCATTATTGTAGGTAAAGATTTAAGTTTTTTTTCTCCCCACCCCCTGCTGTCCCTTCCCTAGTGCCCCACCCTGCAACAGACCCCAGTGTGTGATGTTCTCCTCCCTGTGCCCATGTGTGCTCATTGTTTAACACCTGCCTATGATTGAGAATATGCAGTCTTTGGCTTTCTGTTCTTGTGTTAGTTTGCTGAGAATGATGGTTTCCAGATTCATCCATATCCCTACAAAGGTCAACTCATCCTTGTTAATGGCTTTGTAGAATTCCATGGTGTATGTGTGCCACATTTTCTTTATCCAGTCTATCACTGATGGGTATCTGGGTTGGTTCCAGGTCTTTGCTATTGTCAACAGTACCACAATGAACATATGTGTGCATGTGTCTTTATAACAGAACAATATAAAATCCTTTGGGTATATACCTAGTAATAGAATTGCTGGGACAAATGGAACTTCTATTTCTACATCCTTGAGGAATCACCATATTGTCTTCCACAATGGTTGAACTAATTTACACTCCCATTGACAGTGTAAAAATGTTCCTATTTCTCCACATCCTCTCCAGCATCTGTTGTCTCCAGATTTTTTAATGATTGCCATTCTAACTGCTGTGAAATGGTATCTCAATGTGGTTTTGAGTTGCATTTCTCTAATGGGCAGTGATGATGAACATTTTTTCATATGTTTGTTGGCCTCATACAGGTCTTCTTTTGAAAAGTGTCTGTTCATGACCTTCACCCACTTTTGAATGGGTTTGTTTGTTTGTTTCTTGTAAATCTGTTTTAGTTCTTTGTAGATTCTGGATATTAGCCCTTTGTCAGATGGGTAGATTGCAAAAATTTTTTCCCATTCTGTTGGTTGCTGGTTCACTCTAATGATTGCTTCTTTTGCTGTGCAGAAAGTCTTAAGTTAATTAGGTCCTATTTGTCTATTTTGGCTTTTGTTGCCATAGCTTTTGGTGTTGCAGTCATGAAGTTCTTGCCTATGCCTATATCCTGAATGGAACTGCCCAGGTTTCCTTCTAGAGTTTTTATGGTGTTAGGTCTTAATTTAAATTGCTAATCCATCTGGAGTTAATTGTAGTGTAAGGTATTAGGAAGGGGTCCAATTTCTGCTTTCTGCACATGGCTAGCCAGTTTTCCCAACATCATTTATTAAACAGGGAATCCTTTCCCTATTGCTTGTTTTTGTCAGGTTCATGAAAGATCAGCTGGTTGTAGATGTATGACATTGCCTCCAAGGTCTCTGTTCTGTTCCCTTGGTCTATATCTCTGTTTTGGTACCAGTACCATGCTCTTTTGATTTTACTAGCATTGTAGTATATTTTGAAGAAGACAGGTAGTGTGATTTCTCCAGCTTTTTTTTTTTTGCTTAGGATTGTCTTGGCTATGTGGGCTCTCATTTGGTTCCATATGAAGTTTAAGGTGATTTTTTCCAATTCTGTGAAGAAGGTCAATGACAGCTTGATGGAGAAAGAACTGAATCTCTAAATTACTTTGGGCAGTATGGTCACTTTCATGATATTGAGTCTTCCTAACCATGAGCATGGAATATTTTTCCATCTGTTTGTGTCCTCTCTTATTTCCTTGAGCAGTGGTTTGTAGTTCTCCTGGAAGAAGTCCTTCACATGCTTTGTTAGTTGTATCCCTAGGTATTTTATTCTTTTTGTAGCAATTGTGAATGAGAGTTCACTCATAATTTGACTCTTTGTTAGTCTGTTATTGGTGTATAGAAATGCTTGTGATTCCTGCACACTGATTTTGTATCCTGAGACTTAGCTGAAGCTGTTTATCATCTTAAGGAGATTTTGGGCTGAGACAATGGGGTCAATTTTAGATTAAGTGTAATGTAGTGTAGAGAAGAATGGATATTCTGTGAATTTGGGGTGGAGAGTTCTGTAGATGTCTATTAGGTCCATTTGGTCCAGATCTGCATTCAAGTCCTGGACATCCTTGTTGATTTTCTGTCTCATTGACCTAATATTGACAGTGGGGTGTTAAAGTCTTCCACTATTATTGCATAGGTCATTAAGAACTTGCTTTAAGTATCTGGGTGCTCCTATATTGTGTGCATATATATTTAGGATCATTAGCTCTTCTTGTTGCATTGATCTTTTTACCATTATGCAATATCCTTCTATCTTTTCATCTTTGTTGGTTAAAGCCCATTTTATCAGAAACTAGGATTGCAACCACTGCTTTTTATTTTCTTTCTCTCCATTTTCTTGGTAAATCTTCTTTCATCCCTTTGAGTCTATGTATATCTCTGCATGTGAGATGGGTCTCCTGAATACAGCACACTGGTGGATTTTGACTTTCTATCCAGTTTGCCAGTGTGTGTCTTTTGATTGGTACATTCAGACCATTTACACTTATTGTTAATATTCTTATTTGTGAATTTGATCCTACCATTTTGTTACTGGCTGGTTGTTTTGCCCGTTAGTTGACACAGTTTCTTCATTGTGTCATTGGTCTTTACCATTTGGTATGTTTTTGCAGTGGCTGGTTCTGGTTGTTCCTTTCTATGTTTAGTGCTTCTTTCTGGAGCTCATTTAAGGCAAGTCCAGTGGTGACGAAATCTCTCAGCAATTGCTTGTCCATAAAGGATTTTATTTCTCCTTCACTTTTGAAGCTTAGTTTGGCTGGATATGAGATTCTGGGTTGAAAGTTTTTTCTTTAAGAATGTTGAATACTGGCTCCCCACTCTCTTCTGGCTTGTAAGGTTTCTGCCAAGAGATCTGCTGTGACCTTTGTGGGCAACTCGACCCTTCTCTCTGACTGCCCTTAGCATTTTTTTCTTCATTTCAATCCTGGTGAGTTTGAAGATTATGTGCCTTGGGGTTGCTCTTCTTGAGGAGTATCTTTGTGGTGTTCTCTGTATTTCCTGAAATTAAATGTTGGCATGCCTTACTAGGCTGGGGAAGTTCTCCTGGATAATATTCTGACAAGTATTTTCCAGCTTGGATTCATTCTCCCCGTCACATTCGGGTACACCAATCAAGCATAAATTAGGTCTTTTCACATAATCCCATATTTCTTGGAGGCTTTGCTCATTTATTTTCACTCTTTTTTCTCTAATCTTGCCTTCTCATTTTATTTCATTGAGTTGAACTTCAATCTCTGATATCCTTTCTTTTGCTTGATTAATTCGGCTATTCAAACTTGTGTATGCTTCACAAACGTGTCATGCTGTGTTTTTCAGCTCCATCAACTCATTTATTTTCTTCTCTAAGCTGGGTATTCTAGTTAGCATTTTGGCTAACCTTTTTTCAAGGTTTTTAGTTTCTTTGCTTGGGTTAGAACGTTTCTTTAGCTCGAAGAAGTCTGTTACTACCCACTGTCTGAAGCCTGCTTCTGTCAATTCATCAAGTTCATTCTCCATTCTGTTTTGTTCTCTTGCTGGTGAGGAGTTGTGATCCCTTGGAGGTGAAGAGGCATTCTGGTCTTTGATGATTTTATCCTTTTTTTGCTGGTTTCTTCCCATCTTCATGGATTTATCTATATTTGATCTTTGAAGTTGGTAATTTCGGATGGAGTTTCTGAGTGGACATCCTTTCTGTTGATGTGGAAGCTATTTCTTTTTGTTTTTAAGTTTTCCTTCCAACAGTCAGGCCCCTGTGCTGTAGGACTGCTGAAGGTCCACTCCAGACCCTGCTTGCCTGGGAATCACCTGCAGGGCCTGCAGCACAGCAAGTATTATTAAATGATAATGATGCCCGTGGAAATTTTTTCATTTAAAAATTTTTTTTTCCTATTTAAGTGTGAAAGTTTTACCCATTCATTCCTTGTTTCAGCCTGATATTTTGAAATAATTTTTACAGAAAAATTGTAGATGCATTAAAGAGAATTTTCATAACCCATCCTCAACTTTCCTAAAACGTTTAGTTCTGTGAATTTCCACAGTATATTCCAGTATATTCTTCTCTCCTTTTTAGCTTTTTCCTATTTTGGGCAAACATAAAACTATTTTAATAAGCAAGAAAAGTAGCATCAGTATAGTAATATTAACTCATCAATGACATTATTCAATGTTGTACACTTGTCCTGCATATGTCTTTTCCTCCTCAGACAGGATTGACTCTTCCAAACTCCTATTGAATTTAGTTGTCCTCTCTCCTCTGCCTCTTCTAATATTTGCCAGTTCTTCAGTCTTCTTTTGCTTTCAGGGCTGTGTTAAGTCTGCTCAGGCTGATAAAACAAAATACCATAGACTGGATAGCTTAATCAGCTGACACTTACCTTTCACAACAGCTCTGGAGGCTAGGAAGTCCAAGATCAAGGTACCAGTCAATTTGGTTCCTAGTAAGAGCTCTCTTTCCAGGCTTGCTGACAGACACCACTGTGTCCTTATATGGTGAAGAGGGAGAGCTGTGGTCTCTTTTCCTTTTCTTAGAAGGATACTAATTTTAGTAGGGGATCATGCCCCCATTACTTCATCTAACCCTAATTTCCTCACAAAGGCCCTAGCACCCAATACCTCACACTGGTGGAGAGGGCTTCAATACAAAAGTGTGGAGGGGAAGGATACAAACTTTCTGTCCATTGCAAATATGTTGACACTTTTGAAGATCACTGGCCAGCTATTTTGTAAAATGTCCCTCAGTTGGAGTTTGTCAAATTCTTTTCTCATTTTTATTCAGTTATATGGTTTTAACAGAAACCGTGATATGAGCTTTTTTTTTTTTTTTCCCAGAAGGCAGAGATCCCTGGTCCTGGCCTGGTCATGATCTGTGTCCAGAAGTGTCGGCTTCTTTTTTTTTTTTTAGGAGAGAAAGAGGGAGAGAGAACAGGAGTCTTGCTCTATTGCTCAGGCTGAAATGCAATCTAAGAATAGGTATTAAAAACCTCTTTTATGCCGATAAGTGTGCTTAACAATGGAGACAGAAAGGAATAAGGGAAGAAAATAACAAACAAACAGCCAACCAATATTTCATTTAAGCCTGTGAAATGCTATGCAAATGCTGAAGAGTGATTTACTTCCAATTATGTGGTCACTTTCAAAATAGGTGTAATGTGATACTGAGAAAAATGTATGTTCTATGGACCTGGGGTGAAGAATTCTATAAATATTCAGAGTTTACTTGTTCCAGGTCTGAGTTTTAATCACACATGTCCCTGTTAATTTTCTATCTCATTGATCCATCAAATATTAACAACGTGGTATCAAAGTCTCCCGCTTTTATTATGCAGAAGTCCGAGTCTCCTTATAAGTCATTAAGAACTTGTCTTATGTATCTGGGTGCTCCTATATTGGGTGCATATATATTTATGATCATTGACTCCTATTGTTGCATTGATCCCTTTACCATTATGTAATGTCCTTCTTTGTTTCTTTTAGTCTTTGTTACTATTAAAGTCTAATTTGTCAGAGACGAAAGTTACAACTCCTGTTGTTTGTTTTTGTGTGTGTGTGTGTTTTTTTTTTTTGCTCTCCATTTGATTGGTGAGTCTTCCTCCGGTCCCTTGTTTTGAGTCTTTGTTTGTCTTTGCTTATGAGATGGATCTGGATACAGCATTCTGATGGGTTTTGAATTTTTATTCAATTTGCCTGTCTGTGTCTTTGATTGGGGCATTTAATACATTTAAATTTAGGATTAATATTGATATTTGTGAGTTTAATATTGTCATTTAATGCTATCTGGCTATTTTGCCCATTAGTTGATATAGATTCTTCATTATGGAGATACTCTTTACCTTTTGGTAAGTTTTTGGGATGACTGATACTGGTTGTTCCTTTCTGTGTGTAATGCTTCTTTCAGAAGCTCTTGTAAAGCAGGCCTGGTGGTGATGAAATCTCTGAGTGCTTGCTTGTTTGTGAAAAATTTTATTTTTCCTTCATTTATGAAGCTTAGTTTGGCTAGATATGAGATTCTAGATTGCAAATTCTTTTCTTTGAGGATATTGAATATTGACCCCCACTCTCTTCTAGTTTGTAGGGTTTCTGCTGAGAGATCTGCTGTGAGTCTGATAGGCTTCCCTTTATGGGTAACCTGAACTTTCTCTCTAGCTGCCCTTAGAATTTTCTCCTTTATTTCAACTCTGGTGAATCTAATGATTATGTGTCTTGGGGTTGCTCTACTTGAGGAATATATTTGTGGTGTTCTCTGTATTACCTGGAGTTGAGTATTGTCCTGCCTTACTAGGTTAGGAAAGTTTTCCTGAATAATATCCCGAAGAATATTTTCCAGCTTGGATTCATTCTCTTCATGACATTCAGGTACACCTATCAAATGTAAATTAGGTCTTTTCACATAGTCCCATATTTCTTGGAGACTTTGCTTATTCCTTTTTACTCTTTCTTCTCTAATCTTGTCTTCTTGTTTCATTTCACTAAGTTGGTCTTCGACCTCTGATATCCTTTCTTCTGCTTGATCAATTCGACTGTTAAAACCTGTGCATACTTCACAGAGTTCTCATATTGTATTCCTCAGTTCCATTAATTCACTTACATTCCTCTCTAAATTGTCTATTCTCATTAGGATTTCATCAAACCTTTTTTCATAGTTCTTAGTTTCTTTACGTGGGGCTAGAACATGTTCTTTTAACTCATAGAAGTTTCTTATTATCCACTTTCTGAAGCCTAATTCTATTATTGGAACACATTTGTTCTCCATCAGGCCTTGTTCCCCTGTTGATGAGGAACTGTGATCTCCTGTAGAAGGAGAGGCATTCTGATTTTGGGTATTCTCAGCCTTTTTACACTAGCTTCTTCACATCATTGTAAATTTATCCATCTGTCATCTTTGTAATTACCAACTTTCAAATTAGTTCTCTGAGTGGGCATCCAACTTGTTGATTCCCAGCACCAGAATCTGAGCAACCCACTGCGCCAGTCAAAACAGCAGCATCAAGATTCATGGTGCTTTTCTGCCCGGGAATCTCGGTCTGGCTTCCCTCCTGAGTCCCTTTCTCAATCAGCCAAATGGGCAACTCTGCCTTCCCAGAGCTCCAAACGTCGACCAAAAGAGGACCCAGTCCCATTTACTCTGCACCAAGAACCACCGTGCTGAGGCACCAGCAAAACCGCCACACTGGCCAGAGTCGCACTGGTGACCCGTGGGACTCCTCCACTGGGAATCTCCTGTTCCATGAGCAACAAAAATTCGTCTGAAATTGTGGCGTCTCTCATTCTCTGGGCTTTTACTGGGAGCTACAATCCTGAGCTGCTAGTAACCTGCCATCTTGGATCTCTCTTGGGCCTTTTCTTATTATTCCATTTAGAAGCTTGAAATGTGACTACCAAATGTTTTTGTTTTTGATCAGAGCATCATAGATTAAAGGTAACTATGGGCTGTGGACCTAGAGAATTAAGGCCAGCCTACAGCTATTAAATGTATATTTTAGGCCCATTAACCATGGCTTCGAATAGATAATGATGGATCTTAACTAGAACAAACACTTATCCTCAACACAGATTTGCATAGGTGGCAAGTGAGACAAATGCCTCAAACTCTGTTAGAGGCCTATAAAATAAAATGTTATTTTATTTTGTACCCCCTGCTTTTCAGGTGATCAAGGAATCCATTTTACTGGCAATTCAGTTAAACAAGACGGATAGTAAGAGCCTGAAGACATAGCTGTATGATTGGGAGAACTTGTGTTAAAATTTAACATGCATGGAAATAAATGTCAGTCACCATTAGAAACCTTGCTGAAATATTATGGGCTGTGGGAAGGCAGGGATTAAGGGTAGGAGGTAACACAAGAATGTATATAATTTACCTAAATATCATCCCAATTTTTACATTAACTTTTTCTTTTGTCAATTTTCATTTATTAGTTCTGTTAGGAATGTTTTCTACCTATTTCTCTGTTGTTAATTTTCCTTTAGACCTTA